>NC_068360.1:24056323-24278823 GCF_020536995.1 Dreissena polymorpha | reverse complement strand
TAACTCGTAGGTTGTTCTGGTTTTACGCTCTTTGCACATAGCCATTTTAACTTTGCTTCTAAGTGAGAAAGGGATACAAGCAATTAACATGGGACGCATGTTTTCATTTTATAATCCTTGTATGTCCATGATTAAATTTGAGGTGTGTTTTGTGAAAAGGGGATTTAATGAATGTGCGTTAAGTGTCGTCCCAGATTAGCCTGTGCAATTCGCACAGGCTAATCATGGACAACAACCTCCGCCTAAACTTGATTTTCGCTAAGACGATACTTTCTTGAAACGAAAAATATCATTAAAGCGGCAAGTGTCGTCCATTATTAGCCTGTGTGGACTGCACATGCTAATCTGGGACGACACTTTACGTACTTGCATTAAACCCCCTTTTTACAGAGCTCGGCCCATTTTTATACGCTTTTTTATTGATTAACCCGTGGAAAGGTTAAAAGCTTTATACAATACTACGAAGGCCGAGTTAAACAGCGAACTCTTCAGAGCTTATCTGTTTTCGTTAATTTCTTGAAAAAGATATAGGATTTTGTATTAGAAGCCAACTATACAGTTTTAATTTACAAATTAATACTACGATGCGATTCATGGTATTCCAGTGAAAAATGACATTTCCGGGGTGAAAATATTAAGGTAAAAAAATACCGTCAGCTATATAAACGTTAGTAATGTTAAAATGACACTATTTGGTGGCGCTAAAGCGAAAAACATTGGCTAAATAATGGGAAACCCAATAAATAAAGCAATTCATTTTCACAGCGTATGTTTATGCTTTGACGTTGTTGACGTTGTGAATGCCAATCTCGCATAATGTGACATATTGGATTACATATCGATGTTCACACGCGTTTAATTTTAAGTATATTTTTAGTTTGTATGGTTAAGGTTGCTTATATAGATCAGATCAGGTGCAATGAAATGTCTTCTTTAAAGGGATACTACCCTGCATCTTCATAAACGTCATCTTGAGATACTCAATATTCCAAAACGGTCCACCAATTAAGTACAACAATTCAAGATAGCTTTCGCTTAATATGGTGGATATATGTTGTATGAAATTTTAACATAATGTATTCCATTGTTTTTGTTTTAATTAGTCAAATGTCAATTTAAATTTGGGTTTTGTTAATGCGTATTTAGCTTAAAAATTCATTCTGGTTTAATAAGAATGTTTTAGCAAGTACACACTTGCGAAGCACAGTATATACCGCGGTAAGTTTCTGAAAATAAGTTGTTATATATCTGGATCTATGTTTTGGAATCAAGCTCAACTAATATAGGTCAGGATAGGAGAAAAAGTTGAATAGTCTATGCTTATTTTACATACATTAAACATATTTTTAACATATCGTATATGTCTTGCCGATTTGGTCGTAAAATTTGCACTCATTTATTAATGCTTTAAGTATTTTAGATCTGTGTTCTGTTGTAACACACGGGCTTCATAACACAGAAGACAGACATACATATATTTTGTAACACTTATACAGCAGCATAACGCCCTAATAGTTAAATACACAACGTATTTTCTATCACGGAAATAGGTAAACCAACGTAACATTATATAACATGAAAAAGTCAATTATAAATACAAATTCTTTTTAATCAAAATCGATGGCTAACACGCGTACGATAATCGAGGAAGTAACGAAAAGCAGTAAACAGTAAATTCAGGATAGTACTTCTTATAACTATAGCTTCTTTGATATATTTTTCGACTTGAAATTACATTTGAGCCGTGCTCTGTTAAAAGGGGAATTAATGCATGTGTGTTAATGCAGTCCACACAAGCTAATCGGGGGCGAAACTTTCCTCCTAAACTTAATTTTTGCTAAGAAGAGACTTTCTTTGAACGAAAAATATCATACAAGTGTAAAGTATCGTCCCTGATTAGCCGGTGCGGACTGCACATGCTTATCTGGGACGACACTTTACGCACAAGCATTAAGCCCTTTTTTCGCATGAAACTATTAACTTGTGAAATAGCCTCTTATATATTTCGAAACAACTACGCTATCGTCGCACTAGGATGCAATGTACCAGGTACACAATTGGCGTAATAGGACAATGAGGCGCCGGGAAAAGAATTGATCTCTTATATCGTGAACTATCCCACGTATTTCAATCAATACGTCTGAGTTGACATTTTCAGGAAGGAAATCCTGGTGCACAAACATTCAATAGTTTTACATGTTTGTATAGTGCAACGATAAGAGTTCTACGGTAAACATTACTATTTGATTAAAGCTCAATTTCTCACAGAAACCATTTCCTGTTCAGCCGAAAATGATCCTTAACCAACTCTGCGGTTCTACAATGGCAACACCTCTTCGAAATTCAATCCAAACTTAATATTAAACACGATTATGATTCATATCAGTTCAAACACCGTACATTTGACATAATTTGATAGTATAAATATGCTTAGCTGTTTTATACTTCGGCAGCTTTCCAATATCGTTTAATCAAACTTGGTTTATTCGGCTTTGCATGTGTCATCCCGTGCGATATTTATGGGCAACATCGGGGTATTCACCTTCCGGTAATAAAACTCGTTCACGGTTGCAGCACTGGTATTGGTTCAAGCAGGGACATTGGTTATATATCTGTATGTTTTGCTTTCTATACGTTTTGACATAACGGTATTCAAATGGGTTGTTGTTGTAGGTATTAATACCATAGCCACCACTGTTACTTATTTGACTAAGACATTTGTAAGTGACTTCGCATTAGTGAAAAATGTAGAACCAAAAATATATAAAAAGAAAAAAAAATGGCCCATAAGATCCCTATGTATATTTCACATTCATATAAGATACTTTTCAACTTATTATTTCCCGTACAATATCAATGTCGTTCTCATTTTATAGGAAATAACTTCTATTGCCATCGGAATACTGTTCAAGTTAATATTAAAGTCAAACGTATACACACCGATTGTCATCTGATGTAAATTCCCACATTCAGAAATTGCATTTCCATGAGCATATTCGGATTCTCCCAATGGCAGGGTATTCTCACATTAACTGAAGTAGGCATTCACAATTTTCTTTCGTTACCAAAATTTTCGTATTCACATTTTTTCGTACCCAAAATGTGTGTACCCACATGTTTCACATATGGGTACAAACAAAATGTGGGTACGAACATTTTGGGTACGAAAAAAATGTAGGTACGAACATTTTGGATACGAAAATATTATGGCAAAAACATATTGGGGTAGGAAAAAATTTGGAAAGACAAGTATGGGTAGGGAAAAAAAGGTGGATACGAAAATTTTGGGCACGAACAAAATGTCGGTACGAAAACAAATGTGGGTACGAAAAGTTTGGTTACGAAAAAAATGTGGGTAAGAAAATTTTGAGTACGAAAAAATGCCAACAAAAAATTAGGTACGAAACGAATAAAATTTGGGTACGAACAAAATTTGGGTACGAACAAAATTGGGTACGAAAAAAAATGGGTATGAAAATTTTTGGGTACGAATTTTTACCGGGTACTACCTCTCCGTACCCCGGGTACTTTGAAGTATACTTCCCCGTACCCCGGGTAATTTGAAGTATACTGCAAAGTACCCGGGGTACGGGGAAGTAGTACCCTGGGGGACTTTGCACAATGCGTTATTGTCAGAGGTCTTGGTTTAGACGTATTATGTATCATATGATATTGAATAGCTGTAAACAAACCAAAATAGGATGTTATAGTATTGTCATATCTCTGTACATACTTAAGAGAGATTAATGGCCCTTATAATCTTAGTCCATTTTATTTTAAAGCCATGTATCTTTATTCGAAGGTTCATTTGTCTTAACTGAAATCCAATTTTCCGCATGGCAATAGAACATCTCACTGATCGGCAAGACAAAACTATTTTATTTTCAGCATTAATTAATCTAAGATTAAAAGCCATTGATACACAAAATAAGTGAATTATTCAATCGATTGATTTTAAACTTGAACGTTATAAATATGGATTTCAAAAAATCAGTAATTATTTTTTCGGTTTATGGTAAATAAGTTACAGAGAAATGGGTAGACTTCTTCTTCTACGGAAAGAGATAAACATGTTTGATTTTACTGTACATATCAACATTGCATTCCTGATTAAACCGGATAAGATCCATGTGCTGTTCAGGTGCTGCTTACTAATTGTCGCTATGTTCCTTTCAATGTATTTAGTTTTATTCACTTTCTCAGATATTCAAACACTTGTTAATTTATTTCAAACATCTGATGATTTAATAGACACCATTTTTTTATTTAATCTATTTAATCAAATAGTCTTTTTTCTTAAATAGTGTCAAAATGAAACGTGAATGTTAACTGTTTGAATAAAACTATATGTTTATTCTTCAGCAATAAATCACAACACAAATTCGTAGTGTACTACAAATGGATGGACAATTAAGTTCAAATGTATATGGCTTAGTCGGAATACAATATTAATCACTATAATTATCCTTTTTAATGAGGATTATATTAAGAAACGCGAAGATGTCAGAAGCGTTAAGTAAGTAAAAAAATCACTTACCTGCGCACAACCGGTCCTCAATCAATTAGACAATTCGATCGTTTCCCGGCCGTGTACAAATATTGAGTGCCTAGCGACAAGGAAATCGCAGTTCTATATAAAGCCCACGTGATATGAGAACCTATGAATTTCATTATAGAGGATTGGACGATTAAATATCGTCTGACGTAAGCAACTCCATTGTTAAACGCATTAAGACAGTTTACAGTATGGTTAGTGGGATATCAAAAAAAAATATCAGGCGATACTTAGAAAGGCAGTTCAGTAAAAACTTTTATATATTTTAAAAAAGCCTATGAGCCATACTAATTTATGAATTTCAACGAAAAGAAATATCAAGCGTATGGTGGCACAGAACTGCCTAAGATAACCAATCGCTGATAAGTAAAATTTAAACAAGATTTAATGCTTTTTACGAATAAAACAATGTTCTTTATTATTTCTTATTATTATAACTGATTTAAATATCAATTAAATAAAAGTGCCCAGAATAGATATATGTAATATTTATTTGGAGTATCATGTTATTTAATATCTCCATTGATCAGTTTTATCCGAAGTCGACCGCAATACCCCAATACGCGTGTGTTTGTTGTGTTTTGTGTAATTATTTGTGCTGTTGTTGGAAACCTTGCAAAGTAAATCATTATAAATTATGAGTATGTTAAATTATTTGTGCGTCGGGTCTTTCGATGTGTCTCACATATTCGATTTTCATATCGGTTAATAATTAACAATACATATTATACTGCATTATATAACACACTCAGGTTCGTGATAAATCCGTCAGAGTTAATTAAAACTGAAATGTTAGCGTGCGTGTTTGGTCCTTTAATTCAAGCGTTTCGTAGATCAGGTATACCTTAACAGAAAATTAACATAAAGGCCTTCACGATAGTGGTAAGCTAGCTCCTTTCAAAGATCGGAGGACAACACATCCGAGGATCGCGTGGTTCTTGAACGCAAACATAACTGTTTGGTGGTTTTGTCCTTAAACAAATCTTACGACCATTGAGCCCTTGCCCTGTATTCATTCAAAGCGGCGAAGGCACTGGAGTTCTTCGCTATCGGATAAAGCTACACTCAACTCATTTTACAAAATTAAATTTTCGCTGTTAAGAGTGCATTTGTTTTGTTTTAAAAACAACAAATCATGCAATTGTTGGGAGTGTCACTAAATGCACTTGTCAAGATGTATTCGCACTGACAATATAACAACAACATGTCCCTTTTAGGACTTTCTAAAAGCACAGAAAATTTATAGACACTGCGAATATCGTTAGAATATCGAATACCTTTAACAATACGAATATAATTTCACGATGAAAATTCTCACAACAAAACATATTTTTTTAATATTTTAATATATAGTTTTTAATAACCATATGAAGATTGTAGAAAAAGATTATTGAATAAAAGAAATATTAAACGAACTTCGAGCATAACATTTTACTTACGAATTTGGTCATTTATAAAGCGCTCTTTGGTGTTGACCCGAAATATGGTGTTTATGCAGTTCAAACGGTGTCAACCAGTCTCAGACATTAATATTGGTATAGAACACCAATGCGCGATAGATATTTAATTGTTTTGATATTTGGTTTTAGCGATTATAAAGTAGATGAGTGTTGAAATAAATTGCATCAAAAGGACTAATCCACCCATCGTGTGCGGATACAAATACGCGTACCTGCAATTATGAGCACATTTATACATGGACCAGTTACCTATTAAATATGATACTCTCTCCTTTTTATCAGCAGGTACCAATATAATGTGTCTAACCATCGATTTCCTTATGTGTGCTCTAATGATCAAATTTGATAGTTAAAATATTGAAAAGAAAAGCAAGCCTATGCTTTGGAAATACCGCATATATTGTATCGTTCACTATATAACTGACTTTTATACTTCGTGATTATTCCTATCCCGGTTGTGCTTTTTTTAAAGATGGTCTAAAGAAGCGAATATTTTATCATTTATAAACACCTTAGATGATATATAACGTGTTTTATTGTGTGTTTTTATTGAATATTATGTTTACTGATAGGGACAGACCATATAATTGAGAGACATCCGTTTATCGTTTTTGCGCATCAAGCTTTTCTCCATAATCCAACGATGATCTAAACATGTCTAACAGTAAATGTTATGCCTGTGTAGTTACATAAGTAAGAATATTTTTCTTCCTTTTCTTATTAATATCGCATAACATGCGAGATGGATTAAAAGAAAGTTATTTATAGAGACATTGTATATGGTACGGACATGAATTTAGCGTATCTAATCTCATATTTCTCGCTGCATTGGTGATCGGTAGCCCTCACATCATCACAGTGTTCACGAATTGAATACCACTAGCGCTCTATATAAACATTCTTTTACAGTCGTTTTTAAACCTGAATTTCTGCAACATTATTTCGACCAGTGACAAATTGCCTTCGTACAAAGCCGTATGCTAAGACGTCAAGCCGGCATGTTCTGTATGCAAACTAGGTATAACCATACGTTTGGGATAAAGTCCTTTGGTCGTCTTTTTCAACTGACCATATTAATAAAACCGCAATGCAATATATTTACTGTTTTGTAAACCAACACTTTTTCGCTATTCAATTTATCTACAGCTTCTAAATCATAAATGTTATTTACACATGTAAATTAATGAAACAGTACCATTTTCATACGCAGGGGTATAAATATATGTTGAAAGCCACTTACTTGCAAGGCTTCAAACTGATCAAATCAGATACCCTTATTTACTCTGCAGTTTTCGCAAGACGAACGCCCGCAGTCGCTCATACTAGAACCTTTATTTTTTCTCGAAATACATTGCGCATATTAAAACGACCACCGGAAATAACTTTGCGAAACCTTAATTTGGCAAAATCAAGTACCCTTTTTCTTAAAGATTTGCCGCTTTGAAATTAAGAATACTATAGAAGTCTTATTTTTTATTAAAAATTGTTTATTTTTGCCTACAAAAGAAGTTATTTTCTCTATGAAACTTATAAACAAAGTTGGTCTTCTCATGGGATTTTTGCATTTTCCCATGAGATTTTTATTTTCCCATGGGATTTGTTTTCAATGGAATTTTGATTCCATAATTTGCAGATGGAGAAAAAAATCCCATGGGATTTTTGGCATGTTTTATTCTCGTATTTAAGAATTTTATCGTTATTACGTTGTCCTTGTGAACAATTTTTTCCGAATTATGTCCCTTTGTTAATTTGTTCATTATATTTACATAAGTTGCGTGTTTTAAACTACTATTTAATTGCTGGATAGATTGCAATGTATAATCCCAGAGATATTGTGTGCTCAGCTTCACTTTAAATGGTAGGCAAATTTGATAAAACTTTCACAGCAAAAGAACCGTTATGTATAGGTAATTATTTAAAAAAAAATTGCAACTAATTCGGGAAGAATTATGGCACTTTGTCATTTTCTCCGCTGTTGTATAATGACTTCTAAAATGAGGTAAATTCTACTTCTTTTAAACTTCTGAGCAAATTTCAGTGAACATTTCACAACTGAAGAACCTTCATGTGTCGGTTATCACGAAGGAAGCTGCCGCCAGTTTCTTTAAAAATTATGGTACTTTTTTCTTTTTTAAGTGTTTAGTATATAAACATGATTTGTTGGCAAAAGCAAATACTCTTTTTCTGGCTAGCGGAATTTTGTCTCTGTACAGATCTTGTGTATGGCAGCTACCCTACCAAGGAGAATAACCACAACTATTATTGACAGGAAACTGTGGTATTTTTATCTTTCTGCTTAATATGGCTTAATTTAATTTAATAGTTCCCATGCTTACAATCTACCCATCAACTGACATAAACAGAACATAAATTTATAACGACTTGTTCATAGTACATTGTCAAGTGTTAGCCATATAACATATGCATATCAAAGGTCCTGAGAAAATAAAGTGATCAAAAAAAATTGTGTACATTCTATCTAAACGTGTCTATCTCTATCCCGTCTAACGACAGAGCAATTATCTAGGTATATCTCAGCGTCATTAACTGAATTGTCCAAACAAGTCTGTGAAAAAAATATCACAGCTCCTCTAGTTTTGACAGCAATTAATTTGAGTTCAGACAATTTAGGTAAAAGAGATCTAATGTTAAAATGTATAAAATGAAGTCCCTTTTTATCAAACACTGAAAATGTTCATCTGATGAATTTGATGGAATCTGTGGCCTTGGTGTAGATGGGTCGACCTCTCTGCTCGAGACATGTGGATGTGGTTGCCGACATGGGGAGGCTGGTGCTGAAGCTTCGGGAACATAGTCTCAATGGGGGCACGTGTAAGAAAGACGTGTCGCCGATTGCTTATGCATCTGATAAAAATCAGTTTTCACTTGTGTACACTTCTTGTGGACCCAATGTTTACATGTCTCGCAAAATAAGATACGGTGATTCTTGTAGACACAAGATCTACATATGCTACATGTTATATACAGATTACCCTGGTGATGGGCAACACTCATGCACTGGTGGTATAGTCTAAATGTCCTGTCTTGTACCAAGCTGCTATTGGTGAGTTTGATGAATAAACATTCATGATTTTCCAGAGCAACAGCCACTAGATTAGATTCAACGCTGAACTTGGACCTTGGGGAACCATTCAAGCCAAGTTGGGACACCACATTGTAAATTCGATCCAACAATTTTCGTTTTACCCATTTCTGCGATGACAAGGATTCCGTAAGCTATCTCACAAATGCTGGTTATACTGCAGGGGAAGGAGTCATCAGTCAATTTCACTATATACTGTTGATAACTTTTTACTCTGCTGTTTTGATTTGTATGGGACAGATTACTTCATAACTTTGATGAGTTATGCGTGCTGGGTCAGACTTAAGCTGCAATCTGGTTCCGAAATCGGGTATTTGAATATTCTCATAAGCCGACTTTCTTCTGATATCTGTTTCGCCTGTCAAACCTAATTCTGAATCTGACATCAAGCTTGGCTGGTTTATTTCACTTAACTCGATTTCAGTAGTAGTCTGCCTAGATGGATCTGATACTTGGTTTTCTTCATGATGTGTGTCTTTTTCATTTTGCGATTCCTGTATGTCTCTGTGTATATTTTGTAACATTGCGAGACAAGACAACCTTTTTTCTATGACTGTATCTGGCATATATGTGAATGCCACTTCAACATTTGTTGGCATTTCAATTAAAGCTGCCCTTGCTTTAAATCTATGGTGAAGGCCTTGTTTGTACATTAACAAAAGAGAAGCATCAAGTTTGTCATTAATTTTCCTCAACTCTTCTTGTACAGCTTTTATGTTTCCGATAAACTGGTTGCATGTTTTGACATTATGTTGGACAGATGTCTTCACTGTGTCTAACTCCTGGACTGTATTTCTCTCCATTTTATCAAAATAATCATTGATATTCTTACGAGAAACATTGATTTCTTCCAGAATAAGATTGGACGTTTTTCTTGTGTTTTCTTCTCAACAAACTGCCCTAGTAATAGGTTGAATTTTGCTAAAAGTTGTTGGAAATCTTCTTTTTGGCGAAGGCCTTTCACTTTATCAGCTATTAGCATCACGTGGAGACATTGCTCTGAAAAAGAAATCAGTTGTTTGCCAGCTTGTATTGTGTATTGAACACTAAATTAGGTAGAACACGTTTTAATTGTGAGTGTTATTTTGTGTCATTCTGAATCTTAATATCTGAAATTGTGCTACTCCTGTCCTATTTATTATAATATGTGCCATATCCTGTAATGTGTGCTATGTTCATCAGTGTAATTGTGTTATCCGAAAAAAGTATGAATATGTATTAATACTGCCTTTTGTTAATGTTTGTCTCTGTTAACCGAACTTAGCAAAAAGACAAAAAAATTAATCCATGGAATGTTTATTTAAAAAATATATATATCCATTTTGGTCAATGTTAATTCTAACTCGATGACACAGATTTTTTTTATAGACAAAGAATGAAATTGTGTGGGTTATTTTTCCAAAAGTATAGGCAAAAACCTTATGTTTTGAAAATAGTTCTGAAGAATTCAGGTAAATTAAATAGTGAAATGCAGGTGCATTTACGCTCTTAAAAAGGAGGTGAGTTTGGTGTAGGGAAAGCTTCCGTACCCGTTTGTAATTTGGTATTTGTTATATCATTACTTAATTAACTTGCCAATTTAATTATGCATCTCAATGGTGGGGGAGATGAAATTAAAGAGAAATTCAAATTTGATGATATTACTTATAACTACCATTTATTATACTTCTCAAGATCTGAAATAATATCAAGTGCATTCAAAGTGTTTAAATAAACAGATAAAAACATGGTTTTGTCAAGAATACCGGTAAGTCAAAAACTCATCCCCAGCTTATGTTAAGGGAATATCTTCCATTGATTCATTCTCAACATCATCACAGACAACACGAACAAATCCGCATTAAAACAAAACTGGTTTTCCCGGTGCAACTGAAAATGATATCCACGTGCGTGGATTCCATTATATTGCAGAATAATTTATGTATGATTTGGCGAAGCTTCTTTAGATAGTGTCAGTCCACTTACTTGTGATTGTGAACATGACAGACTGTGCACAGCAACTCATAGTGATCCTCGCAAAACACTTCCATTTTCCTGCCCTTGTGATCCCTACACAGTTCTATTGGATCATCTGTTGCCTTGGTAACTGGCCACTCGGTCAGATCTGTTCTCCCAAATACCACGTGCTTTTTATAGAGTTGATTGTGGTGTTGCATACAGCTGCCACATAAACACTTTGAACATTTCTCACAGTACATGTCGGCCTGTTTGTTTATCTCATTTTCATCACAAATATCACAAGAAAAGTCAAAGACTAAATCAGATCCCTTGGAAATAGATGCCTCAAACTTTGAAACCATCTTTGTCACTGTTCAGGTGAATAGCTCAGGTATGTGTGAACAATCTTTACAGTTCAATATTTGGTGACTGCATATTGCAAAATGCTACCGTATATTCCCTTAAAAATACCTCAAGTGCTTTACATGTTTGTGAATTAAGTTCGTGGTAAGCTTTATACAGTTGTCACAATTATTCAATATGTGCGTGTGGGTGAATCATCAATCCGTCAGATTTTCTCTTGACTTTCATATCTGGTATCATTTTTGCATTTTAATTAAAATAACATACCACACATAATTACCATTTCGAAACAGCGTGTCCTGTGTAAGATACGTGTCTCTAGCTTTTAAGGTCAATGTCACACTTTCAGGTCAAAAGTCAATTGTGGCACACATAAAAACTTCTCAGCGTTCATTTTTCGACAGGCAATTTAAAAACGACTCATCTTTGGTATAAAACCATTTATTTGTTTCAAAGATCAAACCTCAAAATCAACGGTAAAAGGTCATATTTAGGCAAAATACTGCTTTTTTACTGTAACTTAATCACGCATTAGTCAATTTTAAATAGGTTTCCACCTTCTGGAGTAAGTGTGCTATGTATAAGACCCATATCTGTTCGACTTAGAGGTGAAATATAGGAATGATTATAGTTATGACTGTTACTTCATCATTCATAAAGCAACTAAAAACAATAACTTTCTGCATATTGAGAATGTCATGACATGTAAAAGACCTTCGTCCCTTGTTCGATGGTCAAGGTAACTCTAACAGGTCAAACGTCAAAGATAGTCATACTTCAGCTTGCGTTGACAGTAATTAAGTAATTCATCAGGCAATGTTTAAATATCAATAAGCTCATAATGTGCAGCCAGCCAGTATGAGCCTTGTATCCCCAGACTCAAAAGTGAATGCATGTCACACTTAAATTTATGATAAACATACTGAACACAATCATTTTTTTCTTATTCTTCTTATTCATCAAAATTTTCAAAACTATCCTTTGACTGTAACGAATATATATACTTTTACTGATCATTCATTGGTAAACAAACTTTATTCTTATGTTTGATCAAAGAGACCTTAAATTAACAAATATGTCATCAGACACATGTCACTTTGCTGTTAGATTAAGAATTGTGTTCAAGAAAAATTATTTCTCTGCACGTTTTACATTTTACCGTTTATATAAATTGCAATCTCTCAGTAGGAAGGAAGTTTACGGTATTAGCAAAAATAGCGTTTATAGATAACACTTGATATCAGTGAGATCACTTTGAGGGAAGGGTGGCGGAGCACTTCCGATCGGGAATTTATGACAAATGGGGATTTGTTTTCTGATAAGAAAGATACCATTTTTCTATTTTTATTAAACATAAACTAAATGTTTCAGCACCAGTGCTTATTAGATTATGATAAAAATAGGTTAAATACAAATTGTTGGAATTATAATATAAAAAATAAAAAAGAATATACAAATCTAGTCATCTGTTTGTGAAAATAAATTGAGAATGGAATTTTAATTACTTATAAGTGAACAATATATTCCTCTTGAGCAAGGAAATCATGCCTAATATTAACCTTTAAGGTCGCCGTGGTGTAATGGATATGGTGTCCGCCTTGCGACCGCGAGGTCACGGGTTCGATCCCCACCGTGGGAGCGTTCTTTAGATCTCCCCCAAAGACACCAAGTACTGGTTCTAGGCCCAGGAAACGGACTCGAGAGCGTTTATATAAGCCTAAGGCTTTCGACGCAATCGAGCTAAAATAAATAGGTTTAAACTAAACTAACCTCAAATTGGCCCTAAATATCACTGCGTTAGGATAGGGGCATTTGGAAACACAAAATTGAAAGTATTATAATCAATATCCTTTCAGTCCTTAGGCATATGATCATGAAGCTTTTAGAGGATGAATATAATGGGGAAGATGTCCTTGTGATGTAATTTTAAAATAAGTATTAAATTTAATACCAGTAGATCAAACTCCCTACCAATCGGTTCAACGTGGTACTAACAGACATCCAATAAAATAAAAAACATCTTCCATAATTTTCAATTCATGAAATTGTTGAATGATTGTTCTTATGTTGCGTTTCAGTTTCTGGAATTTGTAAATATATTTCAAATTCATTAAGGGATATATTTTCTCATCCTAATTAAAAACAATGTAATTATCGACTCTTTGCTTACAATCGAATAAGTGTGTTGGAAATGTACTTAAATTGCTTCTATTGTGGAAAGACTAATTTTATTATTTAATTGCACACATGGTGACCTTGGAGAACACAATGAGACCAAAGATGGCAACAAAACACTGACAAAGAACTTTCAAAGGTAGGGTACATCTTTATTCTTCTTTTTATAATAATATACGTACATATTGGTTATCAAAGAAAATTCACATAATGTAGTGATTCTCGCTAATAATTGTTTGCGTACGAGCAATACATATACATGTAGCTATCTAGCATCTAAGACATTATTAACACACTTTATACTGGACTTTGTATATTTCCAATTTTAAAATTTACAAGTAATTACAGGTCATTTGAAATGCAGATAGAATGGAACAAACATTGTTATAATAAATATATTACCAAATGTGTATGGTAATAAACGAGTATATGATTTTATAATGAACCATAGCAAATTTGAATGTGTGTAGCTTGATGTGTGTAGTTATTCAATGAATAGTCTGAGCTATTCTAACCACCCTCTGTTGGTTTAGACGTCTGCAAAATGAAGACAGTTATAAATAGATAGATTTATTTAGGAGATAGCATACATACACACAAAGCATTAAAACAACATGTACATAAAACAATTTGAAGTAAAAACAATCATAATATAAAAGTATATGCATAGAATGCACTATGGCATGCACACCAACGCCAATGATTACACAAAAAGAGCAATATCTCTTACTTCCATTGTTGTCATTGTTGTTGGTGACACAACATAGAGAGCGACTAGTAATAAATAAATACTAAATAATATATTAATGATAATAAATACATGAAATATAATACTGAGATGCAGATCAATGAACACAACATTAATATCTCATTGTAGCTTTGCAGACATGCGCTAACACAGTAATAAGAGAATAACAGGTTACTGCCTGATCTTTTTATAATATATCAGGCAAGGCTTAGAATAATATAACGGCGAGGCTTGATTGTTTCTCTTCTACACAGTTGGTGCTTTTTAAACATTTGGTTGTGGAGCTGTTCGCAGCATAAACAGAAATACTTTAAACATTTCTCACAAATTAGTTTAGCCTTTGTGTTTATATCATTCTCCACACAAATATCACAAGAATAGTCATGGTTTAAACCTGAAGTCGTTTCCTCAAAATTGGAAGCAATTTTATGTTGGTTAATTATTTTCTGTTTAGACAAAACATAAAGAATTTCTCGTCTAACCCATTAACAGACTATATCATGTGACTTTGGTAAATACTGTGTCGTGCTGTATTTATCCTAATAAATGTTCATGAAAGCTTGACAAGTGTACCTAATATGATATAGTTCTACTATCATGAAATCCAAAATTTATTAAAACTTGGTAGAACATTTGTTTTAATTATATCTCAGTCGATTACATCGAACTAAAAAAATGCTTGTGTTAACTCGAGAAGTCCAATTATTTACTAATCATTAAGAAACTTGCTAAGAAACCTTTTTTCAAATGGTATCTTTGCCATGTTTGAAAATGGTTCCGGTCCATTGAAAAACAAGGCCACCAGGGGCGAAAAGTTTTCTATCAACATTAATTTGTTTTTATGTAAAAGTTATAAAAAAAACATGTAAAGCCATACACATTAATTATTTGATTTTTATACATGGTTGAGAGGCATATTTCTGTGAAATTATATTGATATCTGATAATTGGTTACTAAGAAGACGATGATTTTCAAAATGTGCTTTAAAACTATATACTATATTAAAACGATCAAAATAACGCTACCGGGTCAGTGAAGAGAAAATAATAATGTCTTTGAGTTAAAAATGAAATCCTTTGATAGGTTGCTGAGAAGGTATTTAAGTCTTAAATGTTGCAATATAAAGAAAACTGCCATGCCTCTGGAGGTAATGCTTTTTAAAAGAATGAAACTACTTTAGAATGCTGTTGTAGAGTTTTACCCTACGATCATTTCTGTGAAATTAATGGGAAATCCGGCATACAATTGCTGGCTAGAAGACTTTTTTTAAAGGAAATTGCCGATGCTGGGTGAAGGAAAAAAAGATACCTGAAGGACCATGACTGTTCTGAGCATTTTGGTGTTCCTGATATAAACTTGAAGTCGTGTTTTTTAAAGGACAAAACTCATTTTCAAACTAAGCCATTCGAATTAAAACAAATGTTATGCGAAGGTTTCATCATGATTGAGTAAATATTGCGACCTCTGAAGCGTTCATATGGTATTATAATATCAATAATTGGACATCTGCCCTTCCCACGGTTGCCTATGTTTTTTCATGGGATCGTGGCCATTTAAAAAATCTGCAGTGATATTATTAAAAACAATGTTCTGAGCAAGTGTAATGAAAATTAGACGCATAATGTGATTTGTAGTGTTTACAAATTTTCAATTGTATGATATAACTTATATGATTGGAATATTCACTAAGTTGTGGAATATTTAAACAATAACAATGCAATTTAATACTTACTTATAAAGCCTAACTATGGTAGTCATTTAACCACAAATAAAATATGTTAATGCCTAATGAAGGTACGAACGAGAGCATTTATTAGGAAATAGTTGGTGTATGCGTATTCTTAAGTTGCATACCTGCTTTTCCTTTTAAATGTTTATTTGTCTATTGAAGGGATTTAATTTGGCATATGTCGTTTATCTGAAATATTTTAAGTTTAGATCAGAGGTGTATACTTGCGGCTCTATCGTTTGATAAAAAACGATCAAGCTCGTTCATTATAACTTCCTTCTCCTTGACCAAATGTTTATACAGCATTTGAATATTTACACTTAACAGGTTTTGAAACCTAATATTAACACGTGAAAAATTCGCATGACGGTAATTGATTGAATGACAATAAATGCGTGCACATTAAATACATGGAATATGTATCATACTGTGATAGATTTAAGAAAACGATACAAATTATATTTCGGGTTGTTACCTGTTATAAGCTCATTTAAAACTGTAGAAGTCATAGTTATTGTCGTAGCTTCATGTAACAGAAAATGTGTCCGAATGATATTTTGTCCGGGTTCAAATATTGGTAATGTTAAGTCAACAACTTGGTCGCCAGTAGCCAATTGTATAAATCTGAATAACTCTAATCCAGCGGATAACTTTTTGTTATCTTCAATTTAAGGATATCATTTTTGGTAGGCGATTGTTTAAACAAATAGATATCCGAACAGGTGCACTTTTCTTTATGCGATTAAAGGTTATAATTTGGATAAGCTAAAGTTATCCATATTTTAAGTTTACTTCCTGTAGGGCCAAATGAATAAATATAATTTTTTTCTATTTCTGAATACCAAACTGCACAAAATATACAAATTGCAATTTTCATAATTGTGTCTCATTTTAATTGACAAGTGTATGTAGTATAGTGAAATCAATACAGTGTGTGTGTGCCGGTTAATAATTGGCACATTGTGAGCTCCTGAGCGTTTGTACTTAAAGGCTATGTTCTCTAACTTAGCAATAACAACCATATCTCATTATGTGCATTTGTATACTTTACAACATTTAACTTTTTTTGTTAACCAAACTGATATAATTTTCTACAAAAAATCATTTCAAATTGTTTTCAAAATCGACCTTAAAACATGTTAAATTACTAAGTTTACACAAGCCTTCGTTTCAGCATATACCAATCGCGACCTTTTTTTAGAAGCATTGCATTCCCGCCAGGTATCAAGATCAGTTCACTGCAGCTTGTCCGAGGAATCTTTATTTCAATCAGATTAGGGCAAAACAAAAATTGTCTTCAGACCAAAAATATATAAAAAGAAGATAGTCGGTGCATTCTATTATTATCATGCATACATTGCAAATCGATAATAAAGTCGTAAAATGTTGAAACAATAACATGACAGACACCATTTGTGATCGATTTAGAAATAATTATTTCTCCAACTTGACCAATATATAAAGCAGGATCGCAATTATTCACAATACTATAAGTGCTCGAATCAAATTGCTGTTTACAAGTTAAACCACAAAAACAGGTATTTTCAAATACGCGTATACATATGTTTAATATGTATGGATGAATTGCGTTTGGTTATTTAACTTACACGTTTTTCATTGTCACATAGTTTTTCCGTGCTTTATCATAGGTATAGGATCACGAGTATCTAATAATGAGAAATAAGTCACCAATACTGGGGCAACACCCGGTAATTCATATGGGTGTGATGCAGCTAAATATTGTACAGACAAGAAAAGCATTAATGATATGTGATTGCATTGATATAACTGATTATCTTTTACAAACAGAAATAAAAAAAACACCCTGTATATTACAAAACGATATTTCTTGTAAAAGCTTGGCCCGAGTTTTAAAAATGGGACCCTCTATTAAAAAACATGGCCACCAGGGTGCTAGTCTATATTTCTTATTGGGCTATAATAAACATAAATAAAGCTTTTGAACATTCTTGTGGTCACATGTATTGCCTTATTCATCTTCATAAAACTTCCGAACCTTTCACCTAACAATATGTTGGCCTGTTTGAGAACTGGAGCTAGCGCAATGAAAGTTTTCATCGGTTCAAATATAAAAAAGCTTGATAACATTATATGCTCACATGTATTGCCATATTTCATGAAACTTAATCAGAACATTTTCCAAAATATTATCTCAGGTGCTTCAAAAGAATGAGATTTGTAGGGTGAAAAGCAAAATCATTTGATTATATTGAAAAACAAGATTGTTATCATTCTACTTGACTAATTGTAATCCTTTCTTTTGAAAATGGCTTCAAATCTTTGTTGCTATGATATGTTAACCCAAGTTCATAAAGGAATGGTATTTCTGTTTTGAAAAACATGGCCAGGGTCTGAACGTTATCTTATGGGAATTAACACTTTTTATAGCATCTATACATTGACTAGCATTATCAGTTTTGTGTGTACACATTGAAACAAAACAAAACAAGCAATAGGCTGTTATTTGTGGTTACCTATCTCAAAAGCATATCAATCTTTTTGTCTGCCAGCCCCTCTCTCCTTCTTTAAGTTGTGACAATGACGATGAATCGCATAGTCACGCATGCTTTTCATTGTCATAATGTGATGATCGTTATAGGCAAGTTTTATTAAAATCATTTTTTAAGGGCACAGCAGATACAAACAATACAAAAAATTATGGCTCAAACATTCATGCTTTGTTACATTCACATGATGTAAATTGTATTGACACATGCCTTGTGCTTATAGCCTCATGATCTATGTATTTGATTCCAGTTTATCATAGCATAGGTTATATGCAGCGGACACGAAAATGGAGATTCAAGTATTTGACCTTTAAATGTGGCCTTGAACTTGAACCGGCATTAATGACATGTGCCTTCTGCAAATTGTCTAACAATGAAATATACATGAAAATCAGGGAAATCATTGAAAGTGGATAAACTATCTTTATAGGCAAACACAAAAAGAATCTGTGTTTGTGTGTTTAGTGGTTTTTCGCATTTTTCAACAGTATTTTATTCATATCATGGCAGATTACTAACTCACACTAACCTGGGTTAGCTGGTTTTACAGTACTGAGTGCACATAACGTATGCCAGTAATTACATACCTGAGGTAATTTTTAAGATTAGGCGTTTACCGATCCCCGTATGGATGAAGAAAGATCAGTAGAACTTACACCTAATTTTGTAAGATATTATCTTTTTACATTTAACAATTCATATGAAATACATTTACATTTTTACAATCAAACCCTTAATCGAGAAAAAAATCACTCGCTAAACATAATTCGAACTGCAAGCTTGATACTGTTATCATGTAGGCCGCAAACACCAATAAGAACGCGGGTAGGTACGACTATACTGGTTTAGCCCCAAGAAGAACGGTGATTTAAACATTGAATTGATGTGTCATACTTTACACGTGATATACATACGATATGTAATTGCCGCTTATGATACGTTGAAATCTTACCATATTTGGAGATATGTGGTATACCATAATGTATATAAATATATTTCTATGAAGAACACAATGCATGAAAGCATTGACAAAATTAGGATATTATTGACTTTTTAATAATCACCTGCATGAACGTTTATACGTTTATAGCAAAACAAACAGTAAAGACCGGATTCATTTAAATTTTACCAATATACTAGTGGTAACAATGACTAGCATATATCAATATTGTTGTTTAATTCGAGAGAAACGTCTGCAAATACTTGTTTGTGTTCATAAAAGAAAACATTTTTCATATCTAGGTTACGAGTTTATTTAATGAATAATTGTGTTGATAACTTCTTTTCGGCATTAATACCAGGAAGCATTGTCAGGGACAGCCAGTAAATACTTCATAGTCGTGTTGCTACTTGTCTTGCTATTTAATATATTTGAAATAGGAAAAAACAGAACAATAATAATAAATTATGTTTAGCTTTGATAAAATACACTTCATTGAATAAGTATATTTTACAATATTAGAAAATAGACACCCGACGTTGAAACAATAATAAAAAAAACACAAACATCAATGAACGCATGACAAACAGTGTACGGGATCTAAATTGATCCACAGAACCATGAAGTTATGTCATTGCTTGTAAATTCAGGGGTAGTGGATTAACATTAACAAGACAGAAATTATATTTGGCATTTACGTGACCTGTAATGGTTAATCATTGAATCGGCTCTCCCTTCTTAGATTACATGGGTTATCCACTGGAACCACTTCGTAAATAATATAAGTTTAAATAGAAAATGCTATGTCATTGACTGTATACAATGTTATTATTTTTTTATTGCTTCGTAAAACTGTAAAAATGTTGTTTTTTTTTAACTTCAGAAGTTTTTCATTAGAACGAGTTAATTTATTGGAGGGTTTTGTTTGAAAAATGGGGAGACCTTCTGCAGCCTTTAAAGCTGTGAAGCCCCAACAATTAAAAGATACTATGAAATATTCACTTTCCATGGTCGGAATCCTAAAGACTGTGGGTAAACAGTGTATGTTGCAACTGAATTCATTATGTTACACTGGATTTGGTTGCCTTTACCTACTGACTTATTAAATGGAGATAGCGTTGTCATTGACAACAAAATCAGCGGTAAAATCATCAGGTGGTGTACATTCTTCTTCGGCGTCGAAATTTCACAAGGAAATGTATACCCACGTCCACTACCACACCAAGCGATGTGTCCATATCGATGAATCGTACAGTGGTTTTGATCTGAATCCGTTATTAATCAAAATACCAGACGGATTCGAAATCTTTCAATAAAATGTAGTTCACATACACGTTACTTGATACAAATAAATGTAATAACATTAAAATCATCATACCTTGTGCAGTTGTTAGTGCTTCTACCGATTGTTATAATTGTTTGGTAGCGTTGGAATCTATCGGCATGTTTCGTCAACAATGGGATAACATTTGAACAGTTAATTCCAAAATCCCAACCCCTTGTTGTTATAACAATATAAAGGTTTGATTATTGATATTGCAACTGTAATTAAACAATGTGTAAGGCAAAGTTAAACATACAGTGAAACATATCACCTATACCGGCATTAATTCCTGGGCACAGCGTCATTTTTCGCACGAAAATATTTAATTGTAACTTAATTCTTACTAATATATATGTCAAAATACCTTTAAAGGACAGTATCCTGACTGGTTCTCATTAGCCCTACCAGGACGCTCACTCAAACAGTTTTATTACGCTTTGCATGCGAATGCTTGCATTTGTCATTTGAACTGTAACATATATTAATAAAGGTAAATGTATTTTGATTTCGTTGTGTCGTCCCATATTATTGGAAGTTCTACATGATTTCAAATTATATAAAGTCATATGAAATAGCGGATGTTCGACCAAGCTCCTGTTCGGTGATTATGCGATAGTTTCTATGTATGACAAAGTCCTGTGTTAGTTAAATTTTTACCAACTGAAACATTATTAATCTCTCAGTGACTATAAAGTAAGGTTATGACATTGAAGGAAGGTTTGTGATTATTTCGCATGACATCCTGTATTAAATAGATTGCCATAATGTTAAATCCATAAATAAATGGGTAAGTTTGCTATAGAGCTTTGCTTTGAAACAGATGAACGCTCAACATAACGAGGTTACCTTCTCCTGCATAATATATTTTGGTATTTTATACGCTACTTAAATGTTCTAGTAAAGGAATCGTTCGTGTCTCGAGAGGTTTTAACTTTGTATATTTATATGTCATAGACCTCTTTATCTTACCGGCATGTTTTTATTCTAATTGATTGAGCTATGGCTTATTGTAATTTCCTTGCAGCAGTGTTTTGGATGTCAGGTGAAACTGACCCACACCAAGACCATAGAACGGTGCAAGTTCATAATATTATAATCCCTAATACTTTAGGGGAGTTTGGATTCAATAATAAAGGATACAAGTAGTATGCTTTAAGCATTTCAACATTACTTACAACCACAATAAATATATGTTTATTATTAATTGACATGCGTTTCATAAGTCCTAAGCATTTATATTGGAGTGCGAGTATGCATTTTATATTTGTTTTCAGATTGGAAAAAAACACACTATTTGTCCATGATTTATTTACATTTCATATCGCACAATGGGTTTTTAAATAATGATGTACACGCGTATTCAACTTAAAAACCTTAAGGTTGGTATTTATAATTGTAGTGGCTTCTTATAACGTCTACACTTCATTCCGATAAATACTGACACTCAAAATCTCTTCATTTCAATGCGTTGCCCCAACCTTATTTGTTAGCATAGATCAATACACTATTTTTTTAATTGTAGGTGGAATGGTAAAACACGAATAAGCAAATCATATTGTAATAAAAGAATATACAGAAGGTTGTCTAAATATGAGTGATTTGTTTGCTTTTGTAACATCTCTGAAGTGCTCATGGATCCATAGAATGGTCACTAGAAATGGAAAATTGACAAAATATTGTTAATACTTAGATTGATTTTCAAAAATTATACATCTGTTTTCGCTATCCTGAAAACTTAAATAACAAGATTCAGAATGAGTTTTGGAAAGATAAATTTAAATCATTAATATACCTTTGTAGAAAAGAACCATCTAAAATCAGCTTTAGCTTCAAAATCCAATATCCAATAACCCAGACATAACAATTGGTAGAAAAAGTATGTTTTTTAAATCATGGTTTAAAAACCCCATTCCTTTTATTGGGGATTAGATGCACAGCACTCAATTTGTAACCTTTTATAGGATGAGTTTTGGAAAGTATATAACTTCAATCCACACTATTTATGTTTCCCATGAATTATTAACGCAGTGACAATATACATGATGCTCAGAAGCTCTCATAACACAATTTTTATGAAGCCGTTTATCCCTACTAGCCTACGGCCTATCTTGATAGACACAAAACGTAAAAAACCTATGAATGAAATAATTTCCAAAATCGAGTCTTCACCAGTATGAGTGGATACATGGTCTAACTTTTTTTTAAATATTGAAACAAAGTAATGGCAACATAATTTTGATATGCCTCTTCTAATTACACAGAATACCAATTAACAGTTGTTTAAATAAAGAATTTTAGATCGAATTATAGGTAAAAATTCGTTTTTATTCCAAAATAGGTTGTGCCACTCCAGCAAACTGTACTTTATGTGAAACTGAATGTGAAACTTTTCAGCATATATGTTTTGACTTTTAGCATGACAATCAGTAAATAACAGAATTGATGTCTGAATGTTATCATCTTTCGAACCTTCTAAATATGCATTTCTTTATAGTTGGACATGCAAAACACACATGGGTCTTTCAATTTAATATTTGTTATCATAATTTTATATTTATAATTGTAAAATGATCACAACCTGACCCATTCGTGAAGTTGCAAAATCGTACCTGTCCTTGAATTGTCATGCACTAAATGAAATTAACAATTATAATGATTTGTGTAAAAATAAAGAATGGGAACTACTGTTACCTCTTCCCCAGTAGGTGCGATATGGGATTTAAGAAGTATTGTATGGTTAACTGTTTCTTTAAACATATTGTTTATATTGTTATGTAAAAGCTATTGATTGTTAAATGTATTTAAAGTGCTTAAATATGCACATATAACATGTTAACTATGCAAGAAGTAAATATCCTCGATCCTCACATACATATTGAAGAGGAAAATAAAATATGTTCAAAGGAAACAATTTGTTTAATACCGTGCACACGGAAACTGTTGTTATTGTATTCTAACCCGATTATAAGACGCCGAACACGCCGGACATGCCTGTTTGCGGCATTGTTTGTATCAAACCGGAGCAAGGATACATCGCAGTAAAATAACGCAGCTTCATAGTCTCCTTCCATTTCAGAGCAGTGTCCAATCAAGTTCAATGCAGTCTCTGGATGATACAGGTTGATTCTATTTCGTATATCCCACATAAAAGAATCAAATACTCGCAATGCACGAAGCTGATTGTTACGTTCACCGAGTCCCCCATACGTGAGGTACTGTAGATAGTGTAGGAATGGACGAGCATCCACCTCAGCGCAGTCCATCAATTCCTTGTCGTCATTAGTTCTTTGAGCCACTTCCTCTTCAGTGATATTGCGATTCACTTCAAACAATAATTCGAAAGGAGTGCAAAACGATTCCTCCCTTCGAAACTTGACACAGAATGCAAATGGCAGGTCACTGAATCCGTTGACATAGCTACCTGATACCACGTTAACAAACACCTGGACCTCATGGTCTCCTTCAATACTTCTGCATCCGCACACAGGCTTAACCTTGCTGTGATACCTCCTATCCACGTCCTCCAACACTTGAACTGCTGCTTTCATTTGCTTTCATTTGCCCACAACAGTACAAAATCGAAGCCAACTTTAAGAGACTAGAAGCGACATCCATGTTTAAGGAATATTTGAATCGTCTTATAATTTCGTTATCAACAACGCTACGTAGTCGCAAACAGTTAGATGCTTGCATAGAATTATTTAACGGATAAATCTGTTTAATAAATTCAAAAGCAACCCTTTTCAATATGACATCCGTATCGTATCGACATGGTGAATTAAAAAAATGATATCTTGCTCGAAGGATGTAGTAAATTTGTGTATTCTTAAATGCATAAGACATTTTTGCAAGCGCCGATATTCAGAAATAAACCTATGCCTTAACGTAAGCATAGAGGTCTAAGTTCTCCAGCATGTCGAATTCGCCGAATACTGCACGTTTGTAAACGACATCTTTAATTATCTAAACCAATATTAAAAACATCTTGTAAGTTTTTCCTTATCATGGAGTCCACATACACTAAAAGGTTTCTCTGCTGGCGCTTAGAGAGTTTTCCATCGAACAAATTCACTCCCCTTATGATATAATTATGTAGCCTTCCCAATTTAAGCCATTTCCTTAATACGTGTAAGTTAAGCCAAAGAAGAAACATAAGGTTATTTTCGCACCACAGACAAGGAGTTGTTCTTTTTAAGGTGTAAAACATTATAGTTTTACAATTAAAGCTTGTTATAGAATCTCCGACAATTTTAACAAATAAAGATTTTTTAATAAGTTTTAATAGAATTCAACATTTTATTTGTATCATGTTAACGCTAAACATCAACATTCGTTCTATCAGGTTTGGAGACAGTCGCCATTCCTCGCGTTTGTAATCGCTGTCTGGATGTCCGGCAGGGACCAGGAAACAAGGAGTTACCCGTGCTGCATCAAGTAGCTGGGCAGGTGGCCAGTGTCTACCTGTACATCTGTCTATCCAGAGTTGTATTTCAGGAAGAGGTCTGCATACGTGAAATGCAGTTACAATATCCCAATCAGGAATCCAGCTCACAGAAGGTCCAATTGTGATCTCTCCTAAATATCTAAACATATTCCCTATGTCCTCTTTCCTTCGTTCAGCACTCAATAGTACTTGAACAGAATGTTTCCTTACAAACATGTCATCATACAGCCTGGTCTCCGGTTCTGGTGTGTCCTTTCTGATGACTTGTAACAAGTATTGTTCAGGTGGAGTGATGTCGTCGTTCAGCATCAGAAGGTTCCTCATCCCAGCCTTCCAGTCTCCCCAGACCCTCATGATATTCACATCGCTGTCACTTAATAGAATATCAACATCAGTATGAAGACCGGGAGTTGTCGTCCCTTCGGATTGGCTTCCGAAATGAAAACATTCATGATTGCCTGCTATAAGTTGCGATATTATCATGTCCATGCGCTCCCTGTAAAAGTATGTTCTTCTGCGCTCCATTACGGTATCTTTTCCGGCTCCACTGCCATCAAGCGCTTCCGACATCCGGATCGACAGTTCTGCGAAGTGCTCAGGAATCTATATATACACATATTATTTAATTTTTGGTCAAAAGCAAGTATTTTTGGTATATCATTATAATGTTCGTATGAAAAGATTATACAAAGTTATATAACATGGATGATATAAATATTTATGCAATTTGCTTAAATTGCAAAACAAATTTATTTATTTCTTGATAATTCTTTACGTGTGCATCTCATTCGAGAGTTGTGTACCAAAACATTGGGTGTTATATATGAAAACCGAATGTTTATCTTTTAAGATTAACTGTTTTAAAGTGTTATAGTTAAATGTGTAAAAAGAGTTGAACATGTACATGAGAACCGATTGATCATTACATGCGCATGCACAAATAAATAAGACAACATACAGTTTGATGAAGTTTTAATTATCTCGTAAAGTGACCGAACGCTCGCTCGGACGAACCATGCCCACCATTCCGTCTGGCCACCTTCTTTCCTTCCGCAAGCAATGTATGTATATAAGTCTATCTTGTTTGTCTTGTCAGTCAGATTTGTTTTGTCGGAAATGTTTGTTAGTCGGTCAGTCGGTTCTGCTTTCCGTCCGTCCGTTAGTCGGTCATTCCATCTGCATGTCTATATATATACCTGTTCGTCGGTTGACCCATTGTCTGATACCGTTCTTTTATATTTATTATGTTCAGTGTAAACTATAAATAAAACAAACCTAATTTATATACCTGCACGCTTGTTTCAAGTTAATGACCCCGCTTGTTGTTCGACAACTGTGATGAAGTGAACTAAATGCACGCTTTTCTGACACGAACATAGCCCTCCTATTTGTAAATATGCACCTTTTAAATCATGAATAAAATACTAGAAACTATTGTAAACAATGCACAATGGGGATGAAAATGTAATAGCAAGTATAATACAAGTACTAGCTTGTCAATCACATAGTCGAATATATATACATGAATGGATTTGCTGAAAGCAATTTTTATATTATATTTATTATTTGTTTTGCTGAAAGCGATTTTTATATCATATGTGTTACTTATTATTTTATCATATTTACATCATAACAATTGTACACAACTAGCATGTATAAATATCATATGTTTAAGAATTGATAACTGCAAACCGATTATGTATTCAATAATTGTCCGTCTAAATTTAAAGCATTTTAAAGAAATATTGTTCTATACTTTTTTAGCCAAATTTTACAATAGGCACTACACTTACTGTTGAATATGACTACTTAATTGAAACACTATGTCTTAAATATGATAGGTGCGTTATTTTAATGGCGGGAAAGCCCACAATTGTTATTAAATTGGCATTCTTTTCAAAACTCAACAAACATAAAAAAGAGCATAAATGTTTCAGTCTAAAATAAAAAGCACTGGTAATGTGCAGTATTGATCTCAATTCAATATTCACTTTAACGTGTGCTATATTTATGATCAATGATCAGGTCTCAATTGAATGTCTTCAAGGTTAGAATAGATGATTGCCTTTTGAACGTTAAGTATACCTAAGCATACCCATGTCTTAAGTGTATCAATACACAACAGAAGATTCGCCATGAATAGAATAATGCTCGACTCAATATGTCCAAGTCTTAATATATAAAACACATTTAGTATATAAATGTTTATATTGTATCGTATGAGCTTGCTTACATTTACAATTTACAATTAATAGTCATTGTAAATAAATATATTACGATTTACAGTATTTACTAAAATAATTACAGGTATAATTAAAAGAAATCGTAAAACCGTGTTGGATGTCCAACAAGTTTCGCATTGTTAATAGCTGTAAAAACATATAATTCTTACATATGCAAACAACCGTACTTAACTAGTTTATGTATTTACATACCTGATGTCGTTTTTAATAGGTGTATAACTATGCCCGTATGGATGAAGACAAGTCTGTAGAACGCTCACTTTTGTTCGATATAAACTGTTTACATTTAACACTTCACGTCATATAAAAACTTACATGTTATGACCATCAGCTTTATCAAGAAACAAACTAACTTCATATTATATAAACTACTAGCCTAAAACTAGTATTACGCAGGCCACACTACTAATAAGCACACTGGTAGTTAAGACTAAACTGTTTATCCGCAAGACGAACGGATATTTGGACACTCGTTTAATTGTTCATAGTCGACATTATTTTATTTGCAGCTACATAATGCGTTAAATTACGATCATGTTTGAAGATAGGTTTTATAAGTTAAACTATATAAATAGATTTGCATGAAGAACAGTATGCATAAAAGCATTAAACCAATTAGGATATGCGATACTTTAACAGCCAAAGAGTATCTATACTTGCCTAAGCGAAGTAAACAATATCACCTGGGGCAATGGTATGTTTTCTAAATTAATGTATGAAAATGGCTGTTAAATTAAACTATATTGTAGCGTGTATCCACGTTTTTAACATCCAAGTAGTATCTGTCATTTCCTCAGCAAAGTAAACAGTTTACACAAAAGATAGATTTCATTAAGGGTGTTTTTAAAAACAAAATGGTATGGGCCAATAACTCCGTCGGTTGGTGGCAGGTTTGGCGTGTGTGTCTTTCCCAACAAAATGTTCTTTATCCTGTGTTTACGGAGGGTTTTAATATAAGAAATAATTACAATCCCAATGACTACACTATGTGTTGTGCACCACTTCCCGGCTCCTCGGTTAAAGATCATTGTTACAAAGTATCAAGATCATGAATTTATTTCAGCTCTATAACTTATTAATGCATTCAAAGATTGCAACATAATATTACCAAGCGATTTTGCGCTTATAACTTCCATGCTTTTTGCAAAAACAGCGCGTTGTTGGTTGATGTTAAAACCTAATTTGATCACATTCAAAATGGCAAAAATTAATGTTTCTCCAAATCCAGTTCGAAAATATGCAATTAATTGTTTAACTTACAGATGTTTGGAAATAGAGTCGTTTAGTGTAGAAATAAAGCATTTCGAGGTTGTATCCAGTTTACTTATTGTATTATACATGCTCTGTTTCATGCAAGATTTAAAATAAGTACATACCATTTTTTTAAATAAACACTTACACTGTTTTTTTAATGTTTAAAGAAATCGCTTACATTAAATCGGTGTATGTCATATTATCAAAAAGCTGAGAAAACCCTGACCAATTCGATAATTAAAGGCCAATTCGCATGAATTGTTGTTTCCGCTTTGTAACATTCTCATGTCTTGAAGGTTTAAGATACAACTTCAAAGTGTAATACTCCATATAACCCATTCAGGTCCATGAAAACGTGCTCAAAGGCTACAAACCAGCATTCAACATATTAGTTTATTATGGGCTGTCAATCAGACATATGCTTCCAAAGGTTCACAGAGCAATGACCCACTTACATTTTGACCAAACAGTGTACAGCCTCACTTTATGTACTTTTCATCCATTACGATTGTACTTCTACCGATTGTTATGTGCGTGATAAACGTTCCTTTGGGGACAACAGTTTATTATTATAAAAATAAAGATTTTAATGAGCGTTTATGAAAATAAGACATTATTGTCAAGTAAGCTTTAATGCAATCCTTTAAAAGCTAGTATTATTCTTGAACGTATTGACGGTCGATTTGCCCTTTAATAACGTACATGTAAAATATGATCACTATCATTCGACGATTCAAAAGGCGGGCCAAGTCTTGTACCCATCCTAGGTGTCATGATTCAGTACTGATCAACTCTATATACGTTATGATACCCGTTGTGAATAAAACTCTTCGTGATTGCCAAATCATATATAATTAATTGTTCGCGACTTGTTTCAGAAAAATTGTGTATGATACATGCAGGAAATTGTTATCTCGAAACGCAAACGAATCCATTACATTTGATTACTACAGACTTTAAAAAACCGAAAATTTATGCCAAAATCCAGGACGGCAAATCATTGAATGTTTACTTCAAATTATATTTTAATAATGTCAATTAAACTGTCTTGCAATAACTTAATTTGTAGAACAATACAATATTGTAAAGTCATTTTAAACTTAAAGAAAAAGAAGACATTAAACCCTCACCCATTGCTATGAATAAATTAAGATAACTGTGCATAGTGTGTCTTTAAGTCTTTAACTATAACCTCACTTCTAATAGTTGTGTGAGAGCGTGCAGATTGTGTACATGACTGATTAAGTTTTAATGTTCTTATCCGTCAAGCAACACGGACTATAGGTATAATATTATATTTCACATTTTACACAGTATTGTTCAACGATATTTCATTAGGATATATACCGGTTCCATGTGTTTTTGTATTAAAAAGCAATAAAATTTAGTAGTTCTGCTACAGAAGTCGTAGTAGTAGTAGTACTATTAGAAATAGTAGAAGTAGTAGTAATTTTAGTATTAGAAGTAGTAGTTGTTGCTGTTGTTGTGGAATCTGTACTTTTTGATGTCGTCATCGGAATATTTCTTTAATGCACCAAAATACTTAAATCAAATGCAGCTGGCATGTCCAGGATTATCACTAACACTAGCAAAAAGGAACGTGTTGTTGTAATCGAAGGAGTTGGTAAATGATATATCTACCTCTGCTTAAACCACGCTGATTTGTATTGATAATATCGATGGTTTCTAAACAATGCCCAAGACAGTTTTTCGCCGTAAATCACATCTATATATCAGCTGCCTAAGATGTTACAGCAAGGGGTCTGGTAGATTTATAATTATTCGTATCCTTTCCAGAATTGTGCAATTGCATCACGCAGGCATTCTTTCCGCTCGCTCGAAGCCACCCAGCTTAGTACATCTGGTTGAAGAGATGGAGCAAAATAGCCCGACCATTCTCCGGCAGTTGTTGATAAATGATTAACGAGACTCTGTCAAAGACAGCAGCGGAATTCTTCCTGCGCAAGATCGCTGTTTATATGCAGTGGCTGTGAATGGAAGATTTAATGGAGTGGTGCCATGCCCATGCTCGGTTAAAAATGTACTTAAGTTGAGTTTTAGTCTCCTTTTAAAAGTTTAAAATGTCTTAAGATATACAAACAAACAAACTGAGCCTTGTCGTTCGGTTTTAGCGCAAGTGTATCAGTATTTTTAAGAAGATGTGCAGGATAATAATAATTTACTTTCATTGTGATTTTTGTTTAAAAAAAAATTACCGATTTACAGGATGACTGCAAATGTTGTTTTTTTCCAATATTACACCCTTAATAATGGCTCATCAAGTCCTGTAGTATTAAAAATTTGCTGGTGAGGGATATTTCTTCAATTGTTTGGTTAATAAAGTTTTCCACTGGTAAACCGCATTCGTGCTGTGTTAATTTCACCACGGAAAATGTACATGTTTAAGAGTTTTGTTATTTGAAGGATTCGGTATACAGTTCTCTGCCATTGTTGTCAGTCTATCTGTAAAACATGTACAGAAAACTTAATTTGAGGTACGGTATGTGATTTAATGTGAAGTTATCATCACAGATATATCCCTCTGCGTTGTTACAAATATTCTCATTATATTAAGTTCAGTAAATGCAAGTTGTTTTGCCTCGGCGGTTCATTCTGGGATAATTATCATTACAAATAATTAGATAATTTTCATCTTCTGACTCCACGACACATTTTCGAGTATGGTCTGCATATTTCGAGCCCCAGGCTGAATGATGTGCATTGATACCCCGGAAATATAAATTTGGTCAGAGTGGAGTGCATTTTCACTTCTTGAAGTTGACCTCCCAGGGATTTTCCATCGCAACCCGTGGAATAAAATAAATTACAATGATGCAACTATACTTGGTATTTACAAGTACGTTGATGGCTTGTAATTTCAATAGGGTCACCCGTTTTCATCACAGGGTTTAGATAGTATTTAATTACTGACTCTGTTTATGTTAATTTAATGCAAAAGAAAACATGTTAAGCAATAGGACTTCATCATTTTCATTTGTCATTGTCTTATTATTATTGCTACACGAGATCTAAAATGTATAAGTTTGTTTACTGTTGCTGTGACATTTTAGCATTATTATTTATATACATTCACATAAACTTTTTGTTTTTAAACGGGGTATTTAATTGTGCAAGGAATACCAGTACAACATGCTTTTAAACGCGCTTATTAATAGCATACAATAACCGATTTCAAATCTACAATTACAGCATTTCTTTACTGCAATTAGTTGTATGGTAACCGAATGTCCCAAATACTTACATCCCTGCAAAATTTGAATACATTTTAATTCCCGCGTTTGTTTTAATGTTTCGATTAAAATAAAAAATAAAAAATAAATTTGTGTATTTTCAAAGGCGACAGTGCTAAGCTTCCAAGATTCATGCACAAAAAGAGATAAGTTCATTTATTTATGTACAGTTATATATTTTAAGTCTACAATTAAAACCATTTGTATTAACCATTACATTACATGTATTTAAAGGTGTAGTAAGTCAATGTCCAACACCCTACATCTGCTTTCAAAGGGAAGCAACTGTTCAGTGGCATTGCGGTCGTTTGTTTAAATGTGTTTCCCTTTACATACTAATGAATAAAAGGAAGAGAAGTGGGTTAAAATGATCATCAGTGGCACAATCATCAATAAAGATAAAAATATTTGATAAACCATCATCAATGGTGAATTCCTTATCAGGATTTAAATTACCAACAGGAGCAATCATTATCAGGGTAAAATCTTCATCAGGGGCGAATTCTTTATCACGGGTAGACTCGACATCATGGGCTTAATCTTTAGGGGCAATATAACAATCAGGCACAGGCAGGAGCCAGATTAGTAACACACATCGTAATTTATTCAAACACATGTAAAAGATTGTTCAAGAAATATCATTGCAAAGCATGTCGTAATGCCTTTTGCATTTCTTTACTGCTTTCACTTTGTTACCAAGGCATCTTTATGTGAATACGGCTTTTTTTAAAGATTTAGTTTAAGTTTCGACTTAGGTATAGTGTTAAGCGATGTAAAAGACAATCGTCGTCTTGCTATCTATGTCAGTTGAACATGGCATGTAAGGAAATTTACTGTACTTTAAACATACATCTAAAAGCTCATATCATTAAGTGTCATCCTTCTGGTAAGGATGTGCCACATTCATATTTCTAGTAACTATTCGGATACAAACGGAGATAATTATTCACTCAAAGAATAAACTTGTCCCCATGAACATTGAAAACTATGTATATAAAAATCTTACGAAAATAAACAAAAACATTTGGGGGTTCATATTTAAGTTTTGGCATTAAAGTCATTACTCTAGCATATATGTTTACACATGTTTTACGAATGTTTAAAAAAAAATACAAATTATTTAAGTGTTCGCAGACAAACATTATTATTTATTTATTGTCAACAATGTGTACGTTATATATTGTATGTTGTGCCGTATATTAAAGTAATGTATTGTGTTTTCATTCAAGTGTTGTACAGTTAAGCAAACCAGAAACAGTCAAATACATTTAAACATTTTCTCTTAAATATTAAAAAAACACGAACTTCTTAATTTACTGAAGCCGCCAGGCCTAGTTATATCGAAGTTCTAACTACATTCAGTTTTACGACAATAAAGGTGGTTTTCTTTTAACTTTGACTGAAAAGGTGACCTATTCAATGAGAGTAACCATCCGATTTGTATGTTGTACAAGTAAATTATTTTGTTCAACATTTAAATTCAAATTATGACATTTCCCTTGAATGTCATCATTTGTTTATTGTATGAAACACAGTATTATATAGATAAGAATGTGTGGCAATTTATTTCGAAGTCATGAAGGAATTAAAACATATGTAAGAAATAAAGTGTTCTTACTGGATCTTTGATATTAAAGTATTACCCTACTTTCAATACTTATTTTACAATATTTAACTTTAAAGAATAACCTGGGCCTTGAAAACAGTTATCAGTTTTTTGTGCATAAAAAAATGTATGCTAAAGATTAACATTTTTCTACAAAATTTCAGAATCCTTTAATAGATAATGAAAATATAGCCTTATATAACATTTAAATTCTTTTTTTTCGACATATGATTTTTACATATGACCTTGACCTTTGAATTCGCTGACTGGTATTTTTTAGCAACACTTTGTCTGCCATCGTGTATCAACTATGCCAAGTTATTTTGAAATATGTTTATTTATCACATGCCATACCCTGTTTCCCATGTAATATAACCATTACATATTTTTTTATTACACATGTGTAATACAACATTTTTAAGCGTTTTCATTGGCTTAGTTTTCGTTTATTGACCAATCGCATTTTGTTATTTTGCTAAAATGACGTTGTAACGTCAAATGACGTCACGAAATGTAAACAACATTCGGGATTTACCATTATGTTTGCGTAAATATTTATTTAATTTGCTCATTTAAAAGCATGTGATAAAAAAAAATCTGACACTCGTTGTCATATCATACCATATTTTATTAAACTCGTCCTGGAAATTCGTTACAAAACAAAATTCCTGAACTCGTTTAATAAAATATGGTATGATATGACAACTCGTGCCAGATCCTAAATATATGAAAAGATATAGCTTTAATAAGCCCTACATAACATTAAATATATATATTTGACCTTTAGGTATGACTTGGCCCTTAAACGAAGCTATTTGGTGGTTTATATGGTACTCGTCGTCTAAAGTGTGTAAACATTGCGCAAATTTATTTTAAAATTCTTGAATACATAGGGAAATAGATGTAGAATATTCCTTTATTGAACATTCAAATGCTATTTTTCGCTTTTGACCTTGAATTATCAACTTTGCTTTCAGCGAGATATCTGGTTTTTGTACCGTCTAATATAGATTTACTTTTGAACTCCTTAAATACACAATGTTAAAGGTCGGATAAAACGTTTAAGCGCTTAAAAGGTCACTTTGAAATATGATATTGACTTTAAAATAACTGATCGTGATTGTGCAGCCAATCGACAACCGAAAACTTGGATGTTGTTATTTCGTCAAATATTGCCCCACCCCTGGCATTCGAGTGAACAGATTAAATGTCATTTCGAGTTTAAATGCCTTGAATAACGACTAGTTTGGGTTGTTCTTGCGCGTAACCTTTCTCATTTAGATTTGCGATAAACTTATAATCGTGCGATACCTTAAGGCAGCTAGATTCAGGACTGGTTTCAGAAAGGGCAGACACATACCGACAGATTTCGTGGATGAAGTGATTTGAGCATATGCAATTCATACTGGGAGTGGGGTTATACAAGCCGCAAAGTGTGTAATATTTTTAAGCACTTATCGTAAAAATACGGGACAAGATCGGTTATGATGACGACATCGGTCTCAAGGGAAAGTGGAAGTATTCGTTCAAAGTAGTCACCGCCTATTGCTGCACGCATAGAGCAGTGTTACACAGAAGGCTGATGACGACCGTTTTGATTTCGAACATTTCACTGTACTGTTTGATATAACTTTATAATATATGGAATATCTACAACAAAGAGTTCTTGTTTCAAATGTTGTTGCACGTTAATATGTAACAAACACATATATAAGATTTAATCCAGTATTTGAAACATTTAAAATCATGCAAATGTATGATAGCCACTGATTAGAAATATCATTTTTAATTAACTCTGTCTGAGATACAAGAGTTTGAAGTTAGAGTTGCTAATAATGTATCCAGTACAATTTGTTCACCAAGCAAAAAACGGCCTCTTTGAAAATAAAAACCTATTTCGATTAATTGGCTTTCACGTGCTTTTCAAGTGATTCAGTGGCAAGTACTTCAAAAGAAAACATCCAAGTGAGCGCCTTACAGAAAAGAATGTACTTTTAATGAAACATAATATAGAAACGCAGTGAAACACAAACACTTTCTGCACTGACATTGGGCTAATTAAATAAATACTATAAAATCGATGCACTTAGTGTCCATTTGAACATGGTGTTTGTTTTCGTATTTGTTTACCACATTCTGTAAATTTTACCACACTCATATCAATTTTAATACAAAACTGACATCATGCATACATTCACTTGTATTCATCAATGTAATGCGTAAAGAATTATAAGATGAACAAATATATGATATTTGAGTATATCGTAAATGTTGGTTTTGAATTTGTCCTAGATTCGATGAATTATTATCAAACGAGCAATATTATTATTACATAAAAAGTCACAAAATGGCATAATCTACAATCTAGGGCCCATGCATAAATTGTTAAGGGTGACAATTATAGTCCCACCATGTATTAAGCAATATTTGAATGTACTACGACAAGGATTTAATAACAAACAACAAAATCTTTTTATTTGATTCGAAGTTAAATTAGAAATGGCGCGGCAGAGGCCGACGCGTATCCCCACGCCGCATGTTTGACCCAGGGGGCGCCCCAGGTTTGGAAATGGGACCATGCATAGTCGAGATTGACAGTATTGTCATAAGAGATGTTCAGTATCAATTTGAAGTAAATCGGTGTTGAAATGAAGAAGTTATAGTAAAAGGCAATTTTGGGTGGGCGTGGTCTATGTGGGCGGGGGCGCCCCAGGGTTGGTAATGGGGCCATGCATAGTTGAGATTGACCGTATTGTCATAAAAGATGTTCAGTATCAATTTAAAGTAAATCGGTGTAGAAATGAAGAGTTATAGTAAAAGGCAATTTTGGGTGGGCGTGGTATATGTGGGCGGGGGCGCCCGAGGGTTTGTAATGGGGCCATGCATAGTTGAGATTTACCGTATTGTCGTAAGAGATGTTCAGTATCCATTGGAAATAAATCGGTGTAGAAATGAAGAAGTTAATGTAAAATAACATAAAACATGAGTGAAAATCTCTGACCCGGCCCCACCCAACCCCCATAACTTTTGACCCAGGGATCAGATCAAAAATCCAAATAGTGCAGGGTCGCACATATGCTCATAGCTACTTGTGTGTACATGTAAGTTTCAAGGTTCTAGTGCTTATAGTGTAGGAGGAGATAGTTTCCAGGACGGACGGACGGACGGAAGACGGAGATAACCACAATATCCCCACTTTTTCTCCGAAAAGCGTGGGGATAATTATTATAGGTTCATACTACAGTATTTCGAAGGATTACTTTTGTATTTTAGTGGTAAAGCATGGATTATCTTAATGCTAAATCAAAATAAAAACATTTGAAATGATTTTTGATATCTTGTTAACATAAGTTTTAGTACCTTAAGCTTTAAGGTAGAAGCTATCATTAAGCAATACAATTTGGCAAGTAAATTTAAACATCGGAATATTGGAACGTCAATGTTAAGATATATTGGGCACGACATATTGATTATGTTGATGAATATGAAAACGTAATTATGGATTTAACTTTCAATGAAAGTCATAAAACAGTTCAAACAAATCGAACATAAACTCAACAAGCGTCCATCTTATTTATAATTATCCTTTGTGTAAACTCAGTACTGGGATGACAGATTGACACATTAATCTCATCAACACCCAAAACATGCCGATAGAATGTTCCACTCCCAAATATTGTCCATTTAAGTGTTCGCATGCTACACACATTTCTGGTAGTATCTTAACACCAATTATCAAATTGGAACAACTTTATTTATTTTGACATATTTAATAGAGTAATGTTGAAAGCAGACGAAACGTTCGTACAGGCGGAGACTGGGCTTTATTTTCATAGGAGACATAATTTAATTTTCTGATGAGGCATGTCCTCCTTTTCTAATAAGGCTTTTGTTTCTTTGTAGACATGGCTTTATTTGCTGAGGGAACATGAGGTCATTTTTCTGAGGAAATATGACATCTTTTTCTGAGAATACATGGCTTCATTTTTCGAGGAAACCTGATTATATTTTTGGGAAGGCATAACTTGATTTCTCAGAAGACATGGCATCAATTTTCTTAAATGATAATTATGCGGTCGCTCGTGTATACATATAAAATGGGGACAGTATTTGATGAGTATTTATCTTTCTGAACGATATTGAGCAAATAAAACACTGCTGGAACTGTGAAGTGACCTGATGTTTCATACAGATAATGCATGCATATCGTATTATACTTAGTGATAAAATTAATAAGTGTTTAAATTTTTTATTTAAACGCCATCAGTTAGTAAGCGGCATTATTTTACAAACCAGTGTGTTTACTTCAAACAATTGATTGATTCTGTTGAGCATTATTCATACGAGTTTAAAGCCATATACACTGCATGTTTCATACAGATTATGCATGCATATCGTATAATGCTTTGTGATAAAATTAATAAATGTTTAAAAATTTTACTTAAACGCCATCAGTTAGTAAGCGGCATTAATTTACAAACCAGTGTGTTTACTTTAAACAATTGATTGATTCTGTTGAGCATTATTCAGACAAGTTTATATCCATATTGACTGCATTTTATATAAATAAGTATATGTTATAGACCAATATAACATTTTTTGTACCATACATATAGCTCGACAATATTGACATGATATTCGTAAACTCATAAATTCGACGCATTGATTTGCATCTTTTAATCACACCCATTACGTTTCGTGCATGTGTCTAACGAGATAAATGACAATACAGAAGTAACCTAGTGTGATATGTTTATTTTTTTACCAGTGAATTGTATTACGTAAATATATTTTTTTCTGAATAACAGTTCTCACATGCATGCATGCATTGTTAATGTTTTCGATTGTTACTAACTGTAAATCATTGTCTGACAACTTGTTAAAGAGAAAGATTTAAAGTACGAACGTTAAGATAAAATGTCACTGTAGCGGGAACGTTAAGATAAAATGTCACTGTAGCGGTAACCAAACGAACCAATGCAAACGTAGCAATTTTATATGATGCAAAATAGACATACGACACTAAACACTCAATATAAAACTATTTAATAAGCCAAACGTACGGATACTTGAAACAGTTATGGTAGACACATCACAACTGAGAATAGACTCTTCAAACAGTTGCGATTAACACAGGACAACTGAGAACTTGAAACTGTTATGATAGACACATCTCAAATGAGATTAGACTCATTTAATAGTTGCGATATGCACAGCAAAACTGATCGATTGTACTTGAAGCAGTTATAAAAGGAAAAGCCCGACTGAATAAAGACACTTGAAACGGTTACTTTAGGCAAAAACAATTAAGAAAAGAACATTTATAATAAACACAGAACGTAAAAGCAAGGGAATTTCAAAAAGTTATGATTAGCGCATAACAGCTGATCAACGGAACTTGAAATAGCTATGGCTGAAACATAACAACTGTGCAAGGGCACTTGAAAGAGTTATGATTGGCGCATAACGACGCATAAAGGGTACTTTAAAGAGTAATGTTTGGCACATAACAACTGAACAATGGTAATTGAAGAGTTATGATTGGCACATATAAACTGAGCAAGGGCACTTGAAAGAGTTCTGATTGACACATACCAACGCGGCAAGGGCAAATGAAAGAGTAATGACATGAAACGCGTAACTGAATAATACAACAGTATGATCAGTATAACACATGTAAGTAAAGACTGAAACAGATTTGAAAACAAACTTAGTAAAGGCTGAAACAGATATGATGCAAACAACAAAACTTAGTAAACACTGAAATAGATATGATAGCGCATCGCAACTTAGTAAGGGCACTTCTTGCAAGAAGACGGATATTAAAAGCACAACTGGAAAATGACAATTGCAACAGTTATGATATGCACAACACAACCGAGAACAGACTGAAACAGAAATGATGCGCAAAATACAACTGGGGAGGGGCATTGGAATTAATAATGATATATACTGCACAACTGGATAATGACACTTGACCATGTAGCATTTGAGAAGATCAGATGATAGGGGGTACTTAAAAAGGTTATTAATGATTCAGGGCATTTTAACAAGTTATGATTTGCACAGTCAAACTAAGTATGGACACTTGTACATTCTATGATTGGACAAGCGTAAATGAACATGTATGTCACCATGCAAGTTTGAAAGCAATTAACCAATATAATAGATGTATAGTATGGCTGTAACTAGAATAGGTTAGTTTCTAAATCAACGGCTGTGTTTGTCATCATTAGTTCAGAAAACAAACTGGAAGAAAACACGTACCAAGTACACCGTATCTTCTTACTTCTTAAGAAATTTAAATGAAACATCACCAAACAATACAAGTGTGGTGCGAGTAGTGACTCATAAATGTAATAATTTCAAAGAATATTAATTATTTCTCTTCAAATAAGTAGATACATTTCAATTTATTTTCCGTTATACGTTAATTTTAATGTGAAGATATTCGTACCATAACAGCCCATTTTCATTTTTAAAATCAATCAGACAAACAAACAACGATATCTGTCCATTTAAGAACGCTTTTCATGGATTTTTCGTGACCTCTATGCGTCTGATCATTGCGTAGTCAGCACTTGTGCCGAACCAGAAAGCGACTTTCCGCGCTAGAGAGGGGTTAACGACGCTGTCATATTTTAACAATTCTTGTCCATCCAGCATAACCTGAAATATGTTAAGAAGTCTGTATTGTACTTTAATCATATAAATAAGTTTTGGTAGATATTTATTCTAAAGAATATGTACTAACATCAATGTTATCGGTGAGCGGAGTGGTAGTAACGCGGACAAATGAGTATCAGTATGAAAACACTTACTTAAAATGTCGTAACTTTAATTATAATATGTATTGATGTTAGTATTTATATTAATATTATTCTCATAATAATACTATTATTATTAGTTCAATGGTATTAGTATTAGTATTATTATAACCAGTACAAATTGCTAATGCCATTAACATTTTAATCCGCCAAAACGGCAACAACACAGAACGGCAAGTATACCAGCCAAAACGACAAAAAGAGCGATAAAAGCAATAATTGGTGTATAAATGCACATGTTGTCGTTCTAGTGGGTAGATGTGTCGTTCCCTCTTGTTTTTCCTTTTGGAAAGTTAAAAAGTTCCAATAGGACGACACGGCAAAAAAGATTTAAAAAAAAGTGCGACAAATTCCATACGATTAAGCGCTCTTTGTTTCGTCTTGGCAGGTATTTTTCATTCCCTAGTGAATTGAACTGTTTGGCAGACATCAGCCACCAAATATACGAATGACCAGAACAATAGTATTGCCACAATATACATTTCAATGCAAAATGTGTTGGTGAAAGCATTCTCTGTGAATATTTATATAGGTCATGGCGTTATAACATATACCTATACATATGTAGTGACACGCCAATTTGGGTAAACTGGCTCTGAAATGAAACTTTTCTTCGGAATTTTCTACCTGGCCGAAACAGTATTAACTACTTCATGCTTCTCTATCAAACATGTTTATTTGCTCTATTAAGATGCTTAGTTCTACCACGCATTCACATAGAATTATTCTTCAGCCATAAAGGTGCAGTACTAATAGAACTTAAACTCTGTAACTTATATACATTTCATCAATCTCTGATCTTTGGTAATATATTCTATAGTACTTTACTCGCTTTGAAACGTTCCTGAGATTGCTCTCAGAGGCGGGATATAACCGGACACTACTGGTCTAAAGGTGCACATAATATCAATAACACCATTGACACCTCCATTGACAACATGTGTGACTTACCTTTAGAGTGGACCCCTTTTGCAACGTTAATGATAAAGTGTGCTTTATGCCGTTTGTCAGTGAACAGCCTTGGAACGTCTTCATGTTATTAAACGTGCCATTGGGGTCAGCTCTATCTTGCACCACTGTTCTATTCTCTACTTGGTTAAACACCAAGTGTATGAAATATGCGTTGCTTTCCGTCTTAATGCTTACTTTCAGCCTATAATATAATAATAACAAAACACATGATTTATATCATAGTCCATGTCTTCACAGATACGAGAAAAAAAATTCAAACGCAACTTTAAAAGACAATCTATACCATATAAAAATGAAACTACATAAATAATATCTTTATAATATCAAAAGTCATCCTTTTGTCATTGATTCAATATAGACTAAGTTATCAATTGCCGAAGAGAAAACAGGTAATGACATACATTATACAGCATACCATTCGTTTTTCTAAAAAAAAAATTACTAAGCAAGATGACTCTTAACGGTCAATTCAGAACGTAAGTGTCTAAATCGTTTGAATGGCTAGCCAAACATCACACTAAGCCAAAATTCATCTCAAAATAGGCATGAGTAAATAAGGATTAACCTCATAGAATGGAAATTCAAATTAAACATCAATACAATACAGTTATTTCTTTATTTCTTTTGCATCATGATTAGATTCCACAGTCACGTCGTGAATTTAAATACTATGCCGACATTTAAGTACACAATCATATACAGAAACTGTTTGCCTTTCACGTAAAACTTCTTGCCCTTCAAGTATATGCTGTTTTTGTGTATATAGCACATTGACCTAATAACTTTTCGATGTGAAATATTACACTATTTGAGGCATTCATTATTAAATATACTAGCCATCGGGCTAATTTGCTTTACACAAGTATCAAAGTAATTTATTTGAAATCATTAAAGGCATATAAAGGTAAGAGCTCTGAAACATTAAAAATAGTATGTAAGCTGCACTGTGCTTTTGTTGTGCATTTAACCCACTTATGCCTAGTGGACTCTCCCATCCTTCTAAATTGGATCAATTTATTTCCAAAATAAGGGATGTCTAGTATATTAATTTCTATATTTAGAATATTTCTTACAGAAATTCCTTTAAGCAAACAGCGCAGACCCTGATGAGACGCCCCAATGCGACGTCTCATCTGGGTCTACGCTGTTTGCCAAGGCCTTTTTTCTAGACGCTAGGCATAAATGGGTTAAGTATAAGGATATTGATATACACATATCGTTAACCTTATATTAATACTCTTACCTTGAAGACAGCTATCTGTTTGTTGTGCATAACATATTTTATGATATAGGGATTAATATAAATGCCAAGATCTTTAGAAATCCGTTAACACGTGAGGAAAATGTATATATATTTTAATTTTAAAATGATTTTTCGAGATTTGTACTTGAAGTATAACCTCGACATATAACTTAACTGGTGCGTAATAGTTAAACTTTGTCTTACATTGTGAAATTATAATGTCAAGTTATTTTTAATTATTAAGCCCTAAATTAACATTTAAATGCTATTTTTCTACATTTTTTTTCGTGTGTATAAAACACCGTCTACATTGTGTAACAATTTTTGTTGTGAAATCCTTTAAGTTATGGGGAAAATATAGCTCGAATAATCAATAATTTAACATTTATATACTATTTTTGCCTTGAAGTTTAATCTTTACCTTTAAGCAAGGTTTGATCTTAACCTTTATAATCCTTCAAAGCGCGAAGTTATAGCTCGTACACATCCTTAACACCGTACTACTTTATTTATAACGGAAGGATTCTGGAGAGGTTTCGGGACGCGCTCAAACAAACCGACAGACTTTGTGGGCATAGTTATTCTAATTCTGGAAGTAGGGTTATCCAAGCTGCAAAATATGGATAAAATATACGCACGCATTGCCAAAATACGGTACAAGATCGATGTTGATGATGATACCGGTCTCAAATGGAAGTGGCAGTCGGCGTTCAAAGAACTTGCCAATTGATGCACGCATCTGGAATGGATGATTTAATAAACACACGATCATTATGTATCCTAATCAGTTCGTGAAAATGAATATGCAAAAGAACGTTATACTTGTATTCATCGACATTCAAATGTTTCAGTGTGTAATGTTTTTCTTTCGCACGGTCGTAAATCACTTCTATTTTAAGAGGTATTAATAAATGAGCTGATTGCGCTAAGGACCGAATATTTTTTTAATTCACAGATAATTCTACAGGGTGAGGTTTATATGGGTTGTTGTTTGTTTTGTTTTTCTTTAAAATATTTTGCATTATTTTAAGAAAGGGGCAATCTAGTGAGATTAAACTAAGATTATATCATCTACAAATGTACAATATATTAAATCTCAATCCATTTTGGAAACGTTAGGACCTTAATAAGTTGTGGCACGGTGGATTTTTTTAAAGCCAATCGGTGTATAGTGTCTGTGTGCCGAGAAAGTTTCCACCCAATTTAATCGCAAGCTACATCAAACTCTTACTATGAATATGTACACGTTTTTGCATGCACTAAAAACAGTGGCTTCTTGACGATCTCGTAGAAAATGCTGCATTTTTCCAAAAGAGATGTAGCCAATATCTAAGGAGGTGGCACGAAGAACAGGATGAGGCGCCAATAAATATGTTTAGCTATTTAAAGTAACATTTTTCGTAACGGTTTCTACGTAATATTTTTCCAAGATTTATATTTGTAAGTTGACTACTTAGTACTAAGAGTGTCAAATATATCATTTGAGTTTCGTACGTTTTGATAGAAATTTAATCAAAACAAGATGTTCTAATACTGCCTTGATGGATTTAAACGTTAGTCTTTGTAAGATAAGAAATTTCAAGGGACTTTTCACAGATTTTTGGCTTGTTAGGAAAGTTGTCATTGAATGCTTTAAATATTTATAAATGTAAACATCGGAACTAAATGGATCCAGTTAAAGCAAGAATTAAAACAAAGAAAGGAAAACCGTAATTATTGCCTGGGCTTGAATCATCAAACTTTGGACATTTGGAGTAAAGTCTTGCACTTACCCCACTTGGCCATCTTGCTGCTACAGTAAGTCATGTATTTTATACTTTATATAAGCAATCCACGGATGATTAGAAAATATGACGATAACTACAAAACTCTCAAAATTACTTAATCTGTTCGCGTTTGTAACGCTTTATAACTTGAAGGCTTTTTAATCGTCAAAAGATGCATATTATAGATATTTTAGAGCACGGTAAATATTCAAAAGTAGTGTTCCCTTGCAAATGCAACATTTGGTTTTCAATCTTGTCAATTTACCAAACTGTAATCCGGTGTTTTTAACGTTTAGCAACTTTCAGTGAATGGCAGTTAGCATCTGGTAATTATATATAAATGATTCGCATCCGTGTTATAGCCTAAGAGTAATCCCTCTGTTCAAGGTGGAATACTGCACAGATGGTAAGCAGTACATGTATACAAACATAATAATAATAAAATGCAGTCAATAAAATCAGTTTGATTTGTAATTAAATGTGTGAGCTGTAAATGTACATGTTAAGGCTACAATTTTGTATAGCTAATTTACATATGGATATTATGGAAGTAAATGCTCGTGGAATGAGAGCATCAAATAGGCGCATTTAAATGAGTTAATATGTTCGTATTCTTTTTTATGTTTTTCATTCAATGATTTGATTTTTTTCCATGAATGGTTTGAAAACAGAAACGTGTAAGTGGGCAACATGAAAACATGAACAAATCTGCAATGCTCGTGGTTTACATTCAAGCTGCACCGGTATTGTTGTAGAAACACTTATTCGAGAATGTTCAGAATAAAGTTATTGGATTAATGGAGAATGTGGGTATATATATCAACAAATCATTTTCATTCAGGTTGCTTACTTCTTAATTGAGATGGTTCTTATATTTTTTAATATTTCATATTGTTCTTATAGATTGTGTATATTTTCGTTAAGGCTTTGGGCTAAGGTATTTATGTTTTAAAGTAAAAAGAAATATAAAAAGGAACATTATCTATCATATGCAAGTCATGTGAATGTAAAATCATACATCGAGCATCGGCGCAATCTCCTGCTCTTAACGCCACATTTTTGGCATTAGCTACATTTTCTTTTTAAAGCAAATTAGCTATTAGGTCTGCAAGAAGCCAGTATGTTAGTGCATGCAGCAACTTGTACAAGTTTAACGCAATCATTTGCCGCCGTTTAAAAATTCATTTGGTGGAAATTTGCTCGTCATGGGGAAAAAAACACATTTTAAAGTTAGTCCACTATGCAACGACTTATAAAGGGTCTCACGTCCCCATATGGGTTGTTCTAGCATGTTTCTGTACATTTGTGGATGAATTTATCTTCGCTGCATCGTACTACATATCCCGATATTTAATATAATGCGAACTATGTTGAAGAAAAAAACTACTCACCCTGTAGAATTATCCGTGAATTTAATTTAAAACAACATCCGGTCCTAAGGGCCACCTCTAAAGCAGCATTGGCTCATTTAGTTGTGCATCTCAAAAAGGATGTGGCGCATGTGATAAACGGCCATGCTTTTAAATGATGATAATTTAATTGTTCACTATACACGCGTTCTAATTAACGTGTAAATGTGCATCAGTAAATTGTTATCATGTTATTACTATTGTTTTTACTGATGGGCACAGGAAAGTGCACATATTAATGTAAATCATACAATAATAAACTTGTTTTTTTAGGGGATTATACTGTTTCAAAAAAAGTCATCACTTTTCAATAAAATATATCAAGAAAAAGAGGTTAATGTCAATTTTAATAGATCTCCACTTGATCGTTAACTAACTTATAAGAATGTATTAATATCAGACGATTATAATATTAATTAAACAAATGTATCTCACCCCTCCTATCTCACTGAAGTCTTCCACATTGTGCTTCTTTATTGCATACCCAAAACCACTTTCGTACACTGAGCTGTCGTACCAGCTGGAACTCAAAGAGACGCACTCCGTCGCATCAATTGCAGAAAACTGCAATGCTGCTGTTTCGAATTTCTGATTTAATCTGCCGCACTGCATCAAATTCAAAAGCACTTTCTTGTCGGAAACTTGCGCGTTTTCAAGAGCGTATAATGTTGACATTGCGCATTGCGCCGTTTTAAACAGTATGGTGAAGGCAATCGTTTTAATACCGAACATTTTACTATACTCTCGAATATAATATGTATTATTTATACAACATGCGGTTCTAACTCCAAATGAAATTGATGTTTAATTTTGTTAACAAATATAAGCAATATTGTAGTATTTATTATATATAAAATTAGACATTAATATGATTGCCACTTATTAAGATTTTTTTTACTGAACTCTGTCTTAAATACAACACATCTGTTTTAGGAAGTCCAAATACTTGCTAACAATGTATCCGGTACACTATTGGTTCAACAATAGAAAATTGCCTCTTTAACTAGAAAAAAAACGTATTTCGATTCATAAGCCACCGATCCGACACTGGCTTTTCAATTGATAACTTCGCAAGGACAACCTATTATCGTTACCGACTTCTTAACTTATAATCAATTTTTAATTACTGAGTTCTTCGTTAGAAAACGTCGATGTAAGCGTCTTTCACAAAACAATTTTTATGAAACATTGAAACGCAATCAAACGCAAACACTTCCCGCGGTGACTTAAGGTTACTTTTTGTTAAACTATAATCAAAAATCGATGCGGTCAGTGCTGATTTTAAACAGTTGTTTGCTTTCATTGCTTACCTTTCTGTAGATAATTTTCATCTATTAATTAGTATTCAGTACCCACATTGTTGATTCAAGGTTAATGTTTCTGAGGCAAACAAAATTCGTGTATGGAACATAACTGTGTAGACAATAAGTACGATAAGTATGCAAAACAATTATGGGTCGTTTTCTATCGAGTGGAGCGACTTATTTTAACTCGCTTCGGATGTTTGTTCAAATGCTGAAAATAGTAAGTTAACAATTTTTGAGAAGTGCGTCCTGCATGCTTGAAAGTTTATTCAGAATTTAACAGAACAATGAATCGACATAAGGTATAAATGTCAATAAAAGACGAAGGCAAAAAATACGTTTTTGTTATTCTTATATAACAAGACTAAGAGTGTCAATTGAATAAATGAAATTTGAATTTAAAGCTGGTATGCACGATTTGTATATGTGTTAAATTGTAATATATTGATAAGAATATGTTACAATAACACAAAATAGTCAAGAAAAATTATACATTGAAGACGAATTTCATAAAATGCAGCAAAGACAAATTAGCGCCCCGAGCCGATTGTGACGAAAATGCTTCGTACATCTTTTCCTACAATAACCGAAGAATTCGTCTTTTAATTAGGATCGGGGTTAGTGTTCGTGTGTCGTTTGAATAGATATCGTTGCAGGAAATTAAAATAATCCGTACAACTAAATTTAGATTCACATCGTACATGCATGATATACATGCTGGCGTATTCGACTGTGCAGACTTTTTCAATTTCAGAATTAATTATCTGGCTTATTTCGCATTTTTCGACACATGATCTTCTTAACTTTTATTTTAATTTATATTGAAATATATTTGTGCCACCACTTAACAACTTAAAATAACATGAAAATAATAGAGGATTTCGCGAAAAAGACATTCTTTTCGCGAAAACAGATACATTTTCACGGAAATAAATATATTATGTTAACACGAATTTATGCACGTTAGTGCTCTAAACTGCCAACACATACAGATAAAAATTTCATGAAAATAATGGAAGATTTCGCGAAAACAAATTACTTTTCTCGAAATCAGATAGCTTCATGAAATTATGAATATAAATTCTTCAATCGGTGAACATTGTCTTTATCCTACAGACCAAGAACTGGAGTGTACGTGCATACTATAGCAAGTAGTAAGTTTCCTTTTATTGTTTTATTTTTAATGAAAATGCATCTTTGTTGACGAAAATACTTGTAGCTGTTTTTACATATTTATTTTCAGACACAAAAATGGAACTACTGGGTGAGAAATGAATGTGCGATTTTTCTGTATTCATTAATGCAACAGTCTGTACAGTGTCAATGTCACATTAAGAGTTCAAAAGTCGAAAACGGTACAGTACCAATGTCCCCCTTTGGAAAGCCACTTGTTAGACCTTTGGATTTTTTATTTGAATGATAGATCTCTAATTTTCTTTATGGTAATTCCAGATCATGCCCGCATACGATATTCAGGACGCCGATCTTCAGGGTATGTCAACATCACAGCTTATTGTTTTGTATCGTCAGAGAGGTTATTCTATACGTAAAATTCTTGGAGTTATGGCCATACGACATGGAAAAATAACAAGCGAACGATCAATTTTCCGAGTCTTGAGACGTTAACGCCAGACTAGAGGCCAAAATCAGCACAGTCTCGAAGAAATTATTCAAGGAATATTGCTTGAGTTATCAGCTTTCGGTGAAAATGCTGGTTACCGGCAAATGTGTCAAAGACTCCTGATTAATCATGGACTAATTTTAGGACTAATTGATCCACAATGTGTTGCATTAAGGCAGGCGGGAAGGTAAAGGCGGAGAATTTATATAAACAATGGTCCCAATTATGCAATCCATGTAGATGGCTGGGACAAATTGAAGCCATACGGTTTTTCGATCCATGGAGCTTTGGATGGATTTTCCCGTAGAGTGTTGTGGCTGAAATGTTGTGATTCTAACAAAAAGCCGATGTACATATCTAGCTTTTATTTAGACTACATTAGGGAAATTAATGGCATTCCAGTTCGGGTTTACGGTGACCGCGGTACAGAAAATTCTATTGTCCGTGATGTCCAAATGGCATTACGATGGACAGACGCAGATCAGTACCAGGGGATCCTAAGCTTCGTCTATGTTTCATCTAACAGAAATGTCAGATTTGAAAGGTTTTGGCGAAGTCTTAGAGAAATGTGTGGAAATGTCTGGATGAACCATTTTAAAGATATGAGTGATTTCGGATTACTGGACACATCTGATAGTGTGCACTTAGAATGCATTAGATACTGTTTTCTTCCTGTCATTAGTAAAGACCTGAATGAAGTTTGCAATATTTGGAATACTCATCGTGTTCGTCGAAATAACCGCATTTCATGTCCTGCAGGAAAACCTGATGTGTTGTTCTTTCAGCCAGAAGTATATGGTGCAAGATATTGTAAAATACCACTGGTTGACAATAGGGAATTAAATGATGTGGAACGGGAGTATTCTCAATGCCATCCAGAACTTGGTGTATCACAAAAGTTCCTGACAATTGGAAGAGCAGCTGTCGGAGATTTGAATCTTCAATACCCACCTAGAAATAGAGAAGAAGGAACAGAGCTTTTTGTTGCAATAACCATGTACATTGAACGCCTCGTTTAACACGGAAATAAAACAAAAATGAACTTAATCATACTTCCTTACAAGCTGGCTAACCTGTGCATTGGTTGATACAATGTCAATTAATAGATACAGAAATATAATTTCTGGATCACTGCACTGTTTGCGTAACACTTCCAAATTTCATAATAACGGTGGAATGCTTCTGTTCTGCCCATGTGTGGCAATCGCCCTTATACTGTCAAATAGTTATAAATTTTTTGGGCATACGTTATGAACAAGGCAACACAAGGTGCGCCTTGAGACGGTTCTGTAAAGACTAAAGATAAACGAGAGAAACTGACTCATTACAACTGTCAAATTTGATATCATTGTGTCTTGCAGTCGTGTCAGAGGGCTGTCAGGTGTCATTTATTCGTGTTACCTTGAATGCAGGGGATGTCATAAGGCACTTCTCGTCTTGCCTTGTTCCGCCAATGTGGGGTGAGAATAGCAGTTTTATGCCATTCAATAAGAGTGTTTCATTTCCAAACTAATTTTCATTGTGCAGTAGTCTACATGTGACCTTGACCTTTGAGTAACATGCCCCAAACACACCAGTATATATGGATAAATACATCAAGAGTTATGTACAACTAACTATTTGTTTAGGTACAACTACACCGAGTATGTGAAAGTGCAAAGGTAAGTCAGAGGTGGCTATATTGTATAAAACTTGGATATCTTATCCGCCTGTTATCTTTGTCCACTGCTTAAATTTGTCCAAATTGGTTAAGACCTTGGTTAACTTTAACAACAACAAAAAAACAATATCCAAAGCATGTGATGGTCTCGTTAATCTTTTTATACAATTGGAATCCAAATTAAATTATCCAAAAACCAGAGATACGTTTACACGACTGACTGCAAGTGTTCAAAGTTAGAGGTGAAAACCTTTGATAGTTGTCGAAAAATGGACACCAGTCACACACTTAAACAAGACTGATGTCCTCAACTACAATGGTCTTACAACAATAACTCAACATGCGTCGAAAACTAGAGCTAAAACACATTAACATGATTAAATCAAGCAAGGGCAAATACAAAAAAATAATAATGACACTGTTTATTAAAGAAATTATTTATTTAAAATAAGACAGACTTTTTGTCATATCACAGCATAGCAATCAATGTGAAATCAATGTTATCAAAAAGTTAAGAAAATAAGTAAAAAACAAGTACTCCGCGGACGAAATTGCTTGATAAATGACGAAGTTAGGCTCAGGACACAAAACCTTGTATCATATTGTCATATATAGACATTTAACCTATAAGTGTGACCTTGACCTTGGAGGTAGGGACCTAGGTGTTAAGCGTTACTCATCGTCAAATGATGGGTAACATATGTGCAAAGTTAATTTAAATTCGCTTTATAAATGACGAAGTTATGATGTGGACACAAAACATTGTATCATATTGTCATATATAGACATTTGACCTATAAGTGTGACCTTGATCTTAGGGGTAATGACCTGGGTGTTGAGCGTGACACATCGTTTAATTATGGGGAACAAATCTACCAAGCTAAATGAAATTTGCTTGATAAATGACGAAGTTATGCTCCGGACACGAAACACTATCATATTGTCATATATGGACATTTGACCTATAAGTGTGACCTTGACCTTGGAGGTAGGAACCTGAGTGTTAAGCGCGATACATAGGCAAATGATGGAGAACATTTGTGCCAAGTTAAATGAAATTTGCTTGATAAATAAATGTTTCGGACACAAAACAGTATATCATATATTCATATATAGACATTTGACCTATAAGTGTGACCTTGACCTTGAAGAATGGGACATGGTTGTTATGTGCGACGCATCATCAAATAATGGGGATCATTTGAGCCAAGTTAATTAAAATTTGCTTGATAAATGACAAAGTTATGCTTCGGACACCAAAAACTGTATCATATTGTCATAAATAGATATTTGACCTTTAAGAGTGACCTTGACCTTAGAGGTAGGGACCCTGGTTTGTAAAGCGCGACATATTTTCTTATGATGGGGATCACTTTTGCCAAGTTAAAAGAAATTTGTTTGATAAATGACGAAGTTATGCTCTGGACGCGAAACACTATCATATTGTCATATATGGACATTTGACCTATAAGTGTGACATTGATCTTGGGGGTAGCAATCTTTATTTACGGCGAGACACATCGTCTAATTATAATGAGCATTTGTGGCAAAATGAGTGAAATTTGATTAGTAATAAATGGCAAAGTTATGATCCGGACAAAAACGGGACGGACACATGAACGGACGGACGATCGCGATTCCCATATCCCCATCCGACCTATCGGTGGAGGGGGGGGGGTAACAACTTAAACTGAAGGATATAAATTGCGAAAAAAAATGAAAATTTGTGTAATACAGAACTATTTCAAACTCTTCACAGACATGCCTTTTAAACTGAGTAAGCTTAATTAAATAAAAATCTCAAAGATGACAATGTATAACATTTATGTTCATTGGTATTTGCTTTTTTCTATTAAAATGTTACTAAAAGTATACATTAATAATTTATTAAATGTTACTAAAAGTATACATTTTTTATCATAAAAATTAAGTTTTAACTTTGTTCTCTAGAATAAAATCTTAAAAAATTACCGTTTTACATAAAGGGACACAGTTTCCTTTTCATTAGCAGGAATATTTCTACCAGCTATCAAACACTGTCTGGGGTGAATTGAAAATGTATTTTATAGTTAATTTTACAATATTTATTATTTTCAGCCTTATCAAAAATGACTTCCATTGTCTTAAATTTGTTCATTGACACTATTGCTAAAATATACACTTTCATTGTGAAAGAAATGAAATCTGGAATAATTTCAGCAAAATATGTTATATATAAAAAAATATCCAAATATTTACACATGTTATGTCAATCTGACATTTAGAAATTTGAAATCAATATCCAAATTTGAACAAATAAATATCCACTCTTAAGATACCCTGGTTTAATAAGTGTTCTATTAGAATTGTAAAAACATAGCAATTATAAAACACAATCCAACAGTACACAAGTATACATGAACATATATGCTGGCATCTCATGTTTAAAACCCTAAAGTCAAATAACAAGGCCAAGATGGCGCTAAATAAGTCTTTGTAAAACTATTTACCAACAGGACAGCAAGGAAATCAAAAGAAGAAATACTTTGTGCTCAAGTGTGTAAAACCTAATTTCCAAAATAATGAAACAACATAAAAACATCATGAGTGTGACCCTCCTTGGGTATTTCTTTATACGGTTCATTAAATATTGATTAAAACTACATAGTATGAGCTTGGTTACGGTTGTATAAAAAACCCACCGGGGTTTTCATTGGTTAATCAATCGTACCCAACTACTTCCTTGCCATAAATCAGTCCAAGAAATACAGTTTTATTAAGTAAAACAGTTTTTTTTACATGTTAAACTGATACCTGCAAATGGGGCATACCGAACCCATTCTTTGCAGCTGCAAACGTAGCACAGTATGTGTCCACAGTCTAAAAAGGTATCTCAATATCTATCTCTGCAAATCTGGCATGTTGGAATTCTAGGATAGGCAATACTCTGAAAAGAAAAAAACAAAAACACTCACAAAAGACCATACTAACACTTTTAACACTTCATGTTAAATAATTAAGGTCTTACAAGGGTTTATAAAGTGCCTCAGACACAGCAAAAAGTAAAAAAAGCTCTGGGACAGCTGTAACAATAAATACAAGTTTACCAATGAAAACACTGATTTTTATTAATACGTGCCTTCCCAAATTATATTAATAAAAGAAGTGTAGAAAAAACAACATTTCAAACATGTTTAATAACAATAAATATCACTCTATTATACAATTAATAGATCTACTTTGTATTAGTTAAATAAAACATACTTACAGACCACGCGTATAACACCACGTTAGGTATTCACGTAAAAGGCTCTGAAGTTCATCTATTTTTAGATCTGGCAACTTTCGCGAATATTTTAAGGTTTCGTGAAACGTTTTCAAGAAAAGTCAAGTTTCATGAAAAGTTATCTGTTTTCGAGAGAAGTGATTTATTTTCGTGAAAACTTTAATTTATCTTTATGTGGTGGCAGTTTAGAGCACTAACCGGAAAACATTCGTGTTAACATAATTTATTTTATTTTCGTGAACATTTATCTGTTATCGAGGAAAAAAACTATTTTTCGCGAAAGCGCCATTATTTTCACGTTATTTCATCTGGTAAGTAGTGGCACAAATATGCTTCCATAAGAAACACTTCATAAAATCAATAGTTTACTGACGTGACCATTGAGATATGAGATGTTAAATATAGTGTTCTCTCATAAAACACAGTATTTGTGCATGTGTTCTGTAAATTATGACAACAAGCACGTGAAAAAGAACGAATAGGACGAAATCAGTTGCAAATAAGCACACTATAACACATCAATCGTATATGCATGCACCCTTTTTCAAACTGCGAAATAAGAAGCGTAAACCCGTTAGTAAAACTTATCAATGATGGCGCCCCCATCCCATCACCATCAGAAAATCTTAGAACCGGCCCTGTAAACACACAACAATAGCTAAACATGATCACTCATGTAAACCATTAAAAAGAAAACATTGTTATCAACGTGTTGTTTGTCAACCAATGCCTAGGTATTAGGGCGCTTAGTTCAATTGTTGTGTCACGTGTTCGACTCCGAAATTAATCTCCAGAAAATGCGATTAAACATTTTTTAAAGCTTTCTCTCGATGCTCAAATTCCCGCTTTAAGTATTCTTCTTAACAAGAAAGTTTCTAGATATGCTAGATTTATTTACATTAATATAATTATTTCAAAACTTCATAAACAATATAAATTACATGTTTTTAAAGTTTAAAAGGAAAATAAAAAGAGAAAAATATTCCGTACTTTATTCTGAACTTTTTTTAGAGCCTTTATAGCTATTCATTAATGTGTTTAGCCTTAGATATGATTTCATACCAAGCTACAGTTTAAACCAGTTTATTCGAAAAACCTACTGCAAACCTTTTGTGAAATGTTTGTTCTTCCTGAAGTTCATATTCTGTTAAATATATAATCACTTAATGTTTACCAAAAGATCTTTGGATATTTGTATCACCTAAGTAAATGGCCATAACTGTATAAATGATATCATCAATGGTGAAATAATTAACATCGATTGCTTTTCAAATGACCACAGGTTTTATCCCAAAGCGACAGAACGACAAACATACGCGCCTACACGACGAATGAAGGTACTTAATGTTGTCGACCTTGTTATGAACGAAGAGGCTAGCAAATTAACTTAGGGTTTTATACAGGAGAAAGTATTGTGTTGACAAGTAGAACGAATACAAATCAAATGCATTTTCATTGTCATGTTCTTTCTTACTGCAATTAACATTTCTAAATAGATCTTTGCACACCCAAAGGTTGCTGGAAGGCCATTCTAGACCTAACTTGCTAGATGCCTGTAGGCAAATTGTCGACCACACTCTAAAAAATGCGTGTTATTAGCTGCACTATACTCATAACATATATCCCATCAGATCTTTAGTGTGTAATTGACCTTTGGTAAAGAAGCCCAAAAACTAAAATCATCACACTGGTTTTCTGATGTAAATTATTTATAAAATGGCATGATAAATAATGCAGTTGCTGCAAAGACAAACTGTTCGATGACCAAATTTGATATGTGTACAGTCTGGGTAACCTTGGCATTTGAGCTATCAGGCTGGTCATTCAGTCGTCAAGTCATTGCTCATAGTGAACATTTGTTGTAAGTTATTTTGAAATTGCATGAAGAAATGCAGTATGATCAAGCCGTTTATAACATTATAATTGTTGAGTTCTTTAAGAATTGCATGATGACTGAAGTAACAGTTTAGACTTAACCCATGTCTTATTGTGACATTGACCTTTAAGCGAAGGAGACAGTTCTTAATGACCATAGTGACCGTTAAAAACAGGTGGCCGTAGTTCTGTGTCCACTTTTTAGATGGTTTGTCAGTTGGTAATATTGCTTAGTCGTTACCCCACCCAAGCGTCTGCCCACGCTGTAATGTGAACACATGCTTATTGCCAAGTAATTAGAATAACTTACATTGTTTCTTGTGAATAATAAAAATTAATATGTTATACGTTGACTTTATACACACTTGTTATTAAACTTATGAGTTTATAAACGATAAACGATCATATTTTAGTTAACATATGCATCTCGTTCATTCAGTAAATTCGACAGTCTAGTCGTATTGCGTTTATTTGCAGATATTTTTTATAATGACGGTCGTCACATGTAATTGTTGTCACGTCCGTAAACGTATTAATAGCGCATCGATCTTATAAAGCGAAAGTACGGCATGGCAGAATAATCCATATTCAAAGAAACATACACTTAAAGCTATTAAAATTTAAAATGGAATTGGTATAACAGAAGTGTTACGGGAAAAAATCCCCACTTGCATAAATGCTGAAAATTTGCGAAAAGAGTTGCAATTCGATGTCTGTTTTGTAGCCAAAATAGACGACCATTTATCATTGTATCGCCTTCTTTATATCAACACTCAACTTTTTGCACCACGAAACGACTGACTCGTGACCGCCATTCCCAGATTAAATATGGCTTTTGGAGTGAAATATAGTGGCATTTGTAGACAGGTGGCCGTTATTAGCAGTTGTTATACAGAAGTGTTTTTTCAATGTCCATACTGACCGTTGTCGTCAGGTGATCGTTGTTTTTAGGTGACCGTTTAATCAGGTTGGACTGTTTTAATGATGAAGTTGAAGAGAGTAAAAGTTTTGTTAAGGTTAATTTTTAACATTTAACCTTTATGTTTGAACTTGAACTGTCAGTTTTGATGACGGTTGTTACATTGATCTCATCGTCGCTACATGGCTAACATATGTGGGTTTTTTTTTATGGCATGATGAATTACAGACGGGGCAAGATTTTTCAAAGCCAATTTTTATATGAACTTTAACTCACCTGGATTGTTGAGGCATGAAGACGGATTTTTAATTAGACGTATCGTATTCTTATGTTGGCCATTTGTTATAAGTTTTAACAAGATTGCAAACGGCTGTAATTCTCTCAACTGCAACCCAACGTAATAAAATGTTTGTTCAGCATTTAAAATGGTCCGAGAACCATTTTAAAAACTTGCCAATATCTTATAACAACAAATTGGCTAAATAAGTTTTATAATAATTTTGCTAAATTTACTAAAGACAATTAAGTAAAACTGCCTTGCCAACGGGTGGCCATGTTTTTGCAAGGGACCGGTGCCGTTTTGAAATTCAGTCGAGACATAATTGGGGCAAATGTTTTGAACTTTTCATGCTTATTCAGCAAAATAAAAAGAATTGTATATTGTTCACTGGCTTTATCTTTAATTTGACCTTAAGACATTGATTTTTCTCCCTACGTTTTAAACAATGATTATATATTATTAAAACGAAGTTCCAAGTAGATTGCGAAATTAATGTCGCCTAAAGAGTCTTCAAAAATATATTGACGTACAGGGAACGAAGGACTATAAGTGATCACAAAGCTAATCATGAGCATATTATGCTTGAATGCGCTAATAATAATGCATTATGAATGTCATATGTTACGCATACAATCAATCATTGTTACTGCTTTATCACACTTTTTGCGAGCCAGCTTAAAAATCAGGGCTGAAAGCATTCACAACTCAACATTTTGTTTTAAGCATTTATTACTGAATGTCGGTTCATACAGCAGTTACAAATATATTGCACATGCAAAGGTAAAAGTAAGTTGTTTTACTTATCATTATGGCAATAAAGCGCTCAACGCGAGTGAAGGAACACTAATTTTCAAAGACCTAGCCTGTTACTGTTTGTAATCCCATGTGAGCCAGATTTGAATATGAAATATTTAATTAGTCTATTTAATTATTTTTAGATAAATAATAGTTTAATAAAGACTGAGTCAAAAATGTGGCCTCTAGAGTGATAACAGGGTTTTTATAAGATTTGACCAAGTGACCCATTTAAAGACACTCGTTACACAAAATCTTACTCAGCCTAGATAGTGTTAAGATATAAATTACGACCATGTATAACCAAGATTGCGTCGTAACACACCACACACAACAGACCCCGGGCATAGGATGACCATGATAGCTCACCATTAACACTTTGTGATCAGGTGAGCTAACAACTTCTTATAAAGAATAAATACATAGTAAATAATATATAAAAACATATAGGCAGATCAAAGACCTAAAAATCAAAGACATACGAAAACACCCAACAATGACATATAAAACATCAAACAAGCACATATAAAAACATCAAACAAGCATATATAAAACATCAAACAAAGGCATATAAAAACAAAATACAAGGACATACAAAAACGTCAAACAAGGATATACAAAAGCATCAAAATAACGGGCAGGATACAAAATATTAACCGTTTGTACTATGCAATATGCATTATACAATGAAACATCTGCTTTTTGTAAAAAAACATATACAGAAAAGTGTAAGAAAAATAATGCAATTTAGCAATACCTTAGGCAATTTAGAATATTCTAAATCATTTATGTGATATTGTTTATCAGTGCCATTGTTTAAAATTTAATATGTTTTTGGTGATTGATAAAAATTTAAATATGAAGTCCGTTGACAAGCTAAAGCATAGTATACATAGGAAATTAATATTAACAGAAATTTGTTTCGGCATGCTCAAAATATAAAAGCAACACAGCCAATTAAACAATACCAATACATTTTCTTAGCGTGTTCTTCAAACGATATATTTTACTTTTAAAGTTAGGCTTGATTTTACAAAAAAATAATAATGTTTTCTTAATTAAATCTCGACTTGACTTTATGCAATCAGATGAATCCCCCCAAAACATACAATTTAAATATACAATACATGTGCGCTGTGCATTATATTACATTAACATTATGTAATATGTACATGTATTTACATTGATTATACCATAAACAACCATTAAGCAGGGAACCCCATTTTTTTTGGATGTTCACACAAATTTCTTTAATATAAATAAAAATAAATAGTTCAGAGTAATATAACAAATGTTTGCATCTCGATACACAACTTTACAGCCTCAACATCCAATATGTTACACCAGATTAAACAAATCATGCAAGTAAATGTGAACATTTCTATTTGCACTAAGCAATAATTGCTGCTACTATGACAACCAAGGATGCTTCAAATGCAATACATGGCTCAATATTGCTTGTTTAGCATCAATGAAGTCAATTCTTTGAAACCATTTCTATAAGAGTAGTTGCAATAAACAATGATAAACCTTCCAATGAAAAACTTTTCTTTTTAAAGCTACAGAGTTCTGATTACAAATAATACAAGTTCACCCAAAAAAGAAATCTGAATTCCCACAAAAGACATGATAGTCATCAATCCAGATCACAACAATAATTCAGATCAACACAAAAATCCATACAGATTCAGACCAACTCACTGCAGCATATTTACTACAGGCACACAATAAAACATACCTAACATATGATATATAAGTATGTATATAAATTCACTCATTTTAAGTAGCCATGTCAAGAGATATGTTAACTGACATTTTGAAAGATCTCCACCATGCCAAATGATTAAATATATTTTTTTAAATTTTAAACAATATTTAAAGAAAAAGTGTGTTTGCATAAAAGAAACCATCAACGAGTTATCAATAAGATACAGCAACATCATTTATAAACATGTTATTTAGAAAAATAAACATAAAATTACCAGAGAAATATATATAAAAAAAACAACCTTCATTTAATTGTATGTGTATCATATCTATGATTAGCAATCAGTAAGTCATTATGCTATAAATAATGGTAAACTAATGGTTTTATACTAAAAGGTCATAGAGTGACTTTGTGTAAAGTATGACAAAAAGCAATTGAACTGTATTTACAAACAAAATTACATTAAAGATTAGTGCATTGTTACATGTAGTTGCTTAATGTTTGTATTATTCAAACCATGGAACTGTACTGATGACATGATCTTCCTGAATGCTCTGTGATTCACTTATACTTAAAATGGCCTGTCAGATCTTCAAGCAACTGTAGTAGTTGAAAATCATGACCAAGACTGATATTTATATAAACAAGAAATATTATATTGGGAAATAATAATTTTATTAAAGCTCCTTGGTACAAATCATCTCTGCTTTCTGGGCGCATTCCAATAGTATTAAAACCTCGACAAAAGAACAAAATGTGTAACCATTTCTCTCTCGTTGTACCATCTAGGGGAGGTAACTGCTGCTGACTCTCATCAGGTTGTCTCACAGTGAGTATCCAGCCATGAACTGTTTCTGTTTCGGCGCATGAAATGCTAATGCGGCACACATCAGTGTCACCAGTATCCCAGCTGACGTAACGTAGAAGCACCAGGACAACGAACAGTCTCCTGCAAGATAAACACAAACAATCAAATTTAGTCTATTGTGTCCCCTGGTGATGCTTCTCAAATACCCTGTGCGCTTATTGGTGTTAACAATAAAAAGGCACTACTTTCAAGATGGAGGCAACCAGAGTCCTAGATCAGTATGTCAAATCATTAATTAATAATTATACTTTTTTATCAAATTATAAAGCTTTTATGATGATTTTGGAAAAGCGCCTGGCCTTCCATTTTCGAGAACAAGTAAAGACAAAACTGCAAATGAGAATATTTTATTCTTCTGCGAATTATATTTTAGTGTATGCACATTCAGTAAATGTGCTTATGCATCCGTGTACAAATAAATGTAACATAGTTATGTAACATTAGGTATACAACAAATTGTGACCCTCTGGAATAAGGTAAACAAACTGCAAAATGTTTCAATGCTTATGGGAATAAAAAATGTAAAGCAGAAATAAATGGAGCACTAATATTTTTTTTTCATTTTAATTGAATTACAAGTACAGGTAGCAAACTTCCCAGTTTGGGTGAAGTGATAACTGCGTGCCTGTCAGCAACCTATCAAGCCATTATCAATAATATGGTTCTAAAATTTTTATAAGCTGAACCATGGTTTTAACTTTCTACTTAAGTATAAACTTTACCCTTGAAATAAGGGCAACTAGGCCTTTTCTATTGTTATCATATTGCATTATGAATGATGCGGGCACATTCTTGACAAGATTGTTTTATTACCAAAACTATAACCTTAAATTTTTGGAGCCTGATTTTACACATGGCATATTGTTTTGTCATGGTGGACTTTTGATATTGTGTTAAGTTAAAATTACATAATGAATGACAATGTTACTGCCCCCCAAAAGCTCCTGTTTGGTATAATTTTACATAAGCTTAAGTTTGACCTTCACCTTAGAGGCATGGAGACTGAGTTAACACATTGCACATTGCTTTTTCATGTTTTCTCATGACGGACATTGGTTGTAAATGTATTTTAAAATTGCATGATTAATGAAAATTAACAGTCCAGACAAGCTGTTTTATTGCAAAATTTGACCTTGGACCTATTAATGTGACCTTGAACTTTGAGGTTTACACCCAATACCTTCTCTGATAATAATGAACATTTGTGGTTACAATTTCATGATTAATTCAACTGTTAGAGTCATGTTAAGGTAATGGCAAAACTTAACATTTGATTCTTAGTGTGACTTTGACAATTGAGGATGGGAGATGGGTGTTACATGCAACATAATGTCTTGTGATGGTACATTTGGAAAGTTTAAATGCAAAAGTTACAGTTGAGACAAGCTCGGACCCTTACAAACGCACACACAATTTCTCATGCATGCATTGTGAGTGCCATATTGAACTTTCAAAAAATAATAAATTGTAAACTTTATTTACTGAGATCATATATAAATTGTGTGACTATTTACCAAGTGCTTTACACAGTGTAAGAATGCCTTACATACCTGTGTCTGTTAGCATTATGATGTTGGGTTAGAACAGCCAATGATACATGCTTTTCTTGACTTCAGGCTATCGGGTTTTATTTCAAAACCATGCAAAAGCACGTTTGGTATATGAATATCAGAGATGTGTTTCATTTCCATTACTCTGGTTTCCTCACACAGCACAAGACCAACAACAAAAATTGAACATCTTTGAAATATAAACAAGCAAGTTCGTTGAATTGATATCCCTTGCCAATATGCTTCTGTACGCAAAAGTGTTATATTTGACACTCAAAGCATTTTTCAAGATACAAATGGCCATAACTCCGTTATTTACAGATGGTGTACAATGCCATTTGGCGTGCCTCATCCTCTTATCCATATATATACTCATACCAAGTTTCAATGAAATCCGCCAAAGCACTTCCAAGATATGGCTCCAGACTGACGGAAAGAAGGACGGACAGACGGACGGACAACGCCAAAACAATATCCCTCCGCCTATGGCGGGGGATAATAATTGGAAAAGGCAGCTATCATCCAAAGTCTGACCCAACTTTTTTTTGGTGAGTCTAGTTGATTATGTCATAAGTGGAATTATACACCCAAGCACTTAACATTGCATCAGGCATGGAGGAACCTCAAACTTTGATAATAAAACACACACAGAATATGTTTTTTGTGTTTAAAACTAACGTGCTGATCCATCTTACAAAATAAACTGATAAACAAAGTTTGTCCTAATCAAACACTTTGTAAAGCATTGGTACCAATTATCAAATATTTAAAACAAAAAAATCTGTTACTAATGAATTACAGAAAGACACCATACAAAAATACACTTCTAAAATTATTAACTTTGCAATCTAAAAGTTCTTTCTACAATGCTTATACAATATTAGTAACCATACCAGAATTTGTCTCCTTTTCAAGCAACTCAAGAACATACCTAAACTGTAAGATTTCGATGTGAACCCACATGCCTGCTGGACCTCAGGTGCGTCCCAGCCATTGGGATAAATGCCCACGCCAGCTGCCATCAACAAACCTGCAAACACAACAGCAGTTTTTGTGTGTGGCAAAGTCAGGCTGATACAAACTGTGCATTGTTTGTTTGGATTTTGCACTGTTATTCTTATGGTCAGGACACAACAAAGTCAAGCTGATTAAAAGTATTCTTTGTTTTTTGTTTAGTTTTTCACTGTAATTCTAGATGTGGTCATACATGTGGGCCAATCTATTTAAAAGTGCCTTTTCATGTTTTAGTAACTCAACAAAAATGTAACAAGAGCTCTCACCATAGGATGACATACACCCCCTATAAACAAGAGCTCTCACCATAGGATGACATACACCCCCTATAAACAAGAGCTCTCACCATAGGATGACATACACCCCCTATAAACAAGAGCTCTCACCATAGGATGACATTTGCCCCCCTATAAACGCTTTGATAGTTATAGCATTTTTCCAAACCTAAACGCAGATTTCCAAACCTAAACGCGGACCCTAAGTTCAAGGTCAAGGTCACAGGGGTCAAATTTTTTGTGCGTATGGTTACTAAGGCCTTGTCCATAAAAACATGCATACCAAATATGAAGGTTATATCTCAAGGGACATAGAAGTTATGAGCATTTTTCGAAACCTAAACAAAGATTTTGAAACCTAAACGCAGACCCTAAGTTCAAGGTCAAGGTCAAAGGGGTAAAATAGTGTGTGCGTATGGAAAGGCCTTGTCCATATACACATGCATACCAAATATGAAGGTTATATCTCAAGGGACATAGAAGTTATGAGCATTTTTCGACACCTAAACGCAAAGTGTGACGGAAAGACAGACAGATGGACAGTCCGATAACTATATGCCCCCTTTTCTTCGAAAGGGTGCATAAAAATTGTTTCAGATTCGAAATTTTCGTTGTAGCTATAATATTTGCGGGGAAGCAGTATGATACTTAATATTCACCATGCTCTAAAATCTCCTTTATATGCATCGTTTGACAATTTCAAAACCTGAAAATTATCAAGCGTTACAAACGCGAAACAAGTGAATCATTCGGAGAGTTCTGTTGTTATAGTTATATTTTGTGACCTTACAATGATTGCGTGTATCAGGTATAAAATACACCCCTCACTATATGAGCAAGGATGGCCGAGTGGTTTAAGTGCTAAACTTTTACTCCAAAATGGTTCGAGTCCAGTTGAGGAATTTTTTTTTCCTTCAATTTTATTCTTGTATTTTTACTTAAGCTATTGAGTTCCTATGCTTACATTTATCAATTAAAAGCATTAAATGACAAACTTCAATAAATGTCAAAATATGTGAAAAGTTTGCTTCAATATTCCTTGGTACTCAATAAGTTGTCAGCGTAGCTGGAAAAAGTGCAGTGTGTCTACTTTTTCAAGGACCCAGGCCTGAGAGAAATATGTAGACGTCCTTTCATTATGCAGCCTTGTGTTTGATAGTTGAGGCTTAAAACCTTGAAACTACATGAACAATTAGGCCTAAAAAACTGTAAATACTAGCATCCAATATTAAAACAAGTAAATATTACGTTTGAGCCTTTTAAGGGATGTGCTGTTATATGAACATATATAAAAAATAATTACATTCTAGAAACATACTAGTGCAAAGGTGACATTAAAAACACTTGATTATGGATATCTGTTTGACAGAAAGCAGCTTATTCCTATAGAAAGATTTCTGACAAGTGATGGGAGAATACCCCTTACTTGTAAATATAAACATAATACATAGTTACTTCCCTTGATAAAATATGCTAAGCTGAAATTTCGGCTATCATATTTATTTTTAATTCCCTGTCCCAGGTATGTGTATTAACGGTATCCACAACTCCATGCATAAATCCAATAACGGCGAAAATATGCTGTCGTGGCTGATAATCCAGTCAGATAAGCCGATAATTATTGATTTTATCAATAACGCATAATAGCTTCACGTTGTTAACCGAGATGACAGTTTAACTTGGTAATTTAAATCCCGATGGTCATGTCATTTGTTATTCAATATTTAAAATGTTACCCATTTTAGAAAGCTGAAATGTTGCTCTTTCTAAATATCTAATTTATATGTCAATGCATAACATATTAAAAAAGATATGACAAGTTAAACAAAACGTAATTACGGTTTGTCTTCCAACTGCGGCTGAGTTTCGGGTAAAAAATATCGTCACCTTCACTGTAAATATATATTATTGCACTGTCATTTTTAGTCAGAAATTTAACAAATAACATTCATTAGAAAGCTTATGCATTGGCGTTTTTTTCTGTTATTTTCAATTGTTTATTTGAACTATTTAATTTATTGCGCCGAGTTAAAACCAACAGTACTAGCAGCGGCGGTCAATTTAATCGGCTGCAAGATGCGATCTTCCATTTAAGATTATCAAATATTTACCATTTTTATTTCAATATTTAAGAAGTTACCATCGTATGAAAGCTTGAAAATTGATTGATTACATTAAGAAATTTAATAAGAAAACAGATGAAAAATAATACGGAAATCGCGATACCGATTTGTTGTGTTCTCAATCGCGTCAGATATTGCATCTGTGATTTCCCATCAGTTGCTAAAAAACTATTCACAAAGAGACGTTTATTTATATAAATGAATCATGTAATACAAATATCAATTAAATTGTTTAAAAGATTAATTATATAAAAGTGTATAAAAAAAATACACGTGCGTCTACTGTAATAACAAGTCTTTAGCCTACATTATTCAATCAGTACAGAAATATTCTCAAAATAAATTTGTCACACATCCAACACACATGAACAACTTCTCACATATTGACCTTTGACAGGCCGCTTTATTTGACAAACAAGTACAATCACAATAGATCTTTGCAACAAATTTAGAAATTGCTTTAATCATGATAATAAGCATGCGTCCTTTAAATTGTTCCGACATTGACTGTTTTCACGCCGTTTTCATCTTCTATCTTGTGAAAAGGTTTACAAAATATCCATAAATGCAACTTGAAAAGAATAAACTTGTAGTAAATCATGAAACAGATTTTTAATAGATGTAAACATAATTTTGTTTTAAATTGTAAAATGTGCATTTGGATAAAAAAAATCCCTCATTCCAACTTAAATAGCATTAAAATTGCTCGGTAGAAACTCACAATTTTTTTGCAAACCATTCAGTAACATCAGTTTTGTAAATTTGCAGCTTCCATTTATATTTTAAAGATGTTTAAATACATTTGATGCTTCGTCCAAAATATACCATAAACTTATTGTTACCCCAACAATTCCGCCATTTTCCCTCAAATTCCAATCAAGAAAACCAACAGAATGAATATCTTATCTGCCTTTCAAATATTTCCAAGACAACATACTATTCATTATCCATCGGTTTATATAAATTTTAACAATCAGTATAATCTTATATAAACGTGATGATTCTTATAAATTGGTACATGTCGGCTTGTTTAACATACATTTCCGCCATTTTGAAATCTATCCTCTACCGAAGGCAAATATTTTCAACCCGAATTAATGACTTAATCAGCATAATCTAACATAAATAAACATGCGTAACTGATTTTGAAAACATACCTGTCATTATACTATGTCTATTTATTTTGGTCTCGATGCCCGTTTTATAACGATGATTTAAACATTTTTTTTACATAACAAAAGAGGTCTGATGCACTATTTTCGTTTTCGGCTTCAGACAAGTGCACATGCGCGAGCATTGCACGACAGCATGTTTGGCTTAAAATCGAGTTGCGAATACCTTCTATACACATACCTGCCTGTCCATATAAAAAAAGCATATAAGAATGCCATTAAAATATATGAAAATAAATGATATTTATTTAACTGAAAATATTCCAGCTGTCAGAAAAACATTTAAATATGATTATTTTTTAACATGCATGGTAAGTATGAAATATTTTAATGGAATTTTTATATTGACTATTAAGTTTCTTGAGTTAATAAGATAATACACATATTTGTACAAGTCATTTAACCATTGGGATATCATAATCTATTACATATATAGAAAGATCATACGTAAAAGTTAACAAATCTGTATATACCACTATTTCATTTAAAATATTTCACATGATACATGTGATAACCATCTTATAAATTAATGAATGGCAAATCCTTCATTAGACATGTGTAAATCATGAACTGTTTGCAAATCCTTCATTAGACATGTGTAAATCATGAACTGTTTGCAAATTATTGTACATGAGTGCATGGCTGTTGTCACATATTTTTCTTTAAAAATGAGGTCAAAATATGCAGTCTGCTGTGGTGCATTTTTATTAGGAAATAAGCTGCACTCTGGGAAAACAGGGCTTAATGCATGTGTGGAAAGTGTTATTCCAGATAAGCCTGTGCAGTCCACTTTCGGCTTAAATGGTACTTTTCATCTAAAGGAACTTCTATGCGAAAATTCAGTTTAGGCTGAAAGACAGTCGCGACACGCCTAGATACTCCTACGACATTTTATACATATGCATAAGGCCTTGTTTTCCACTAGCACAGCTTATATTTTTGCAATCCCTGGCCACATTAATTCCACAGAAAAAAACACATTATATGACACTTAAATGATAACTTGTGAACTTGACATTTAAGCCAACATTTTACTCATAAACTGTCTGCATCATGTTTTGAAATATAATACCCTAATATAATATGATGTCACAGGGTTAACCATAAAGTTCAAGCTAAGGCTGTCTTTCCTTTTTACAAAAAATTTCTGACAATTGATTCCAAATTTGTTTTGACTTTAGAAAGAGTTATAAGTGGGGGTCTTTTTCCTGAAGTACTGTCTCATACAATATTAAGCTGTGTTCAATTATTTATAATACTTTCACATTAAAATATAATTGCATTGGGAAGGTATTAGTATATATCCAACAAGTTTTGGGACAGACTGAGAGATGAACCATTGTAAAAGACAGAATAACAGACAAACAGACAAAATGATACACCATCACACAGACAGACAGACCATTGCAGACAGACAGACCAACAAACAGAATAGCAGAATGCAAAATTATTAGCTCCTTTATTTGTTAAACATTTTGTTTACAATTAACAGCCTTTTTGATTTTGACATACTGACAAGAATAATAACATGCACATTTACTGAATTGATATCCCCAGCAAATATATTGTGTTCATGGATGGGTGCAAAATCCCTTAAAAGGTTTAATAATCAAGAACAAAAAAAATTAAGTGTAGGGTAATTGTTTTCATGCTCTGCAAATCTCCTCATTGATATCTATACATCCATGAAGTTTCATGTTGAAATCTTTTTTCGTATCTGAGATATAGCCTTGAAAACTTAAATCATACAAAAACAACAGAGGGCAATAACTCTTATTTAAGAAAGTGCTGGGTTATGGTTCTTGTGCAAGGCAATTCTTCTCATTAATCTCTACACACCCATGAAGTTTTATGTTAAAATCTTGTATCGTATCTAAGATAGAGCCTTAGTTACTTCAGAACTAATTTGGTGTCTAGGTTGCTCATTTGAAACTATAGGAACTGAACTGTTTTAAGCAGCATTTGTAAGGTTTTATGAAATAAATGTGGCTAATTCAACCTTGCTTTGTAACCTGTAAACATGTTTTATTTGGCTGAAATATCATAAGAACAAATTGTCACAGCCAGTTGCGTGACAAAAATGGGCAAATTTTTGAATTCTGGAGTGTTCATGATGGTTACATATCATAGCCATATAAGGAAAACTGCCTCGCCATGTTTTTCAATGAAATGGAACCATTTACAAAGTCAGTCCATATATTACTAGAACAAAAGTTCTGAGCAAGTTTCAACAAACTATCTATGTAATTTTCATGTTGATTAAGCAAAAATATCACTACTTTTAGTTCACAAATTCTTTTGTTAATCTGACTTAGTGACCTAGTGGTTGACACCCTCATGGCCAAGTTATGAAAGTCAGCTGAGATATCATTGGGAAAAATGTCTTTACCAAGTTCCATGAAGTGTGGGCAATAAATGTTGCCTCAAGAGCATTTATAAGGCAATTTTTATGTTGGTGATGGACTTTAATTGGACTACAAACGACAGACTAAAGGTGATTACAGAAGCTTACCATGAGCATATCATACATTCACCAACCCATTCTTAGGCTAATAAGAATCAAGAAAAGACATTCACTTAAGAAATCTTACTGAAAAGTTGAAATAGAGGCAGGCTAAATTCAATGGTGATTATGCCATGAGCACTGACTGTTCTGTATGATGAAGGATGTTATTTGAGGTGTCAAATGTCAAGTACATGTAAGACTCAACAAGGAACACTTTTTAGAACTTTACAATTTTAAGAATATTCTTTATTGTCAGATCAAGTCTTAAGATTTGATTCCTTAACCCTTTGCATGCTGGGAAATTTTTCGTCTGCTAAAATGTCGTCTGCCGAATTACTAAAATATACTTATTATCAGAATAGCAAACAGTATGTGGCGTCTCATCTGGATCCAAACTGTTTGCAAAGGCCTTCAAAATTCGGTTCCAGCACTGAAAGAGTTAATAAGGGCAGGTTGTGCTCAGGTGAGCTAAAAACAAAATATAAATGATAAACATGGTAGAGCGATTTCTACTGAACTACTTTGGGAACAATAACAAAATATTTGCATATAGCAGCTGATAAATCTTTGCTTTTTTTAGACCCAGTATTTTTTTCAGAATTAATGGCCCATAGCATTGTTACACAAGACTGAAGTCAGTTATATTCTGATTTATAACCTTAAGTATACAGAAGGAAAACTTGGTGACCGAATAAATTTTTTTAGTGCAGTCATCCTTATCACAATATTATTGTTCCTTAGGTAACACCTGTTCAAAATGGATGTGTGTTGATCATGAATACCTTAGTCATTGAATAACATTTTTGTATACTTGTTTTCTTAAAATCGTTGAAACTGTCATTGCCAAAAATTTTACAGGGGCATATTGATGGCTTAATATTCATTATCAAATTTTCAAGATTATCACTTTAATTATTTATTAATTGATTGCTTTGTGCACAAGTTTCATTTAAAGAGATGGTCAGAAAAACATTATCTGTAATAATGGAAAAGTTGTCCCAAGTTTTACTTTACAAGTGTTGTAAATTTACTAATGAATGGCTAGAACTGTAAGTTTTGTAAATTACATGTACATCACAATCAAACTATAGGTGGATTGTTTCCTCTAAGCTGCAATCCAGTTTAGGCAGAACGTGTTGTCCCTGATTAGCCTGTGCATACAGAACAGGCTAACCTGGACGACACTTTTATAATGCACATGCATTTAACCTCTTTTAACAGAGCACCGCTCATTTAAATTTTAAAAAGCCCACCAAAGTAGTGACATTAAACTGTGTTTTGCTAAGACCACACAAACAATGGATAAACATTGTTCATGTAAAGCCCAGCTTTGTCCATTCATACAAATGAGTAATTGAATTGCTAGAAAAACTCAGGTGACCTTTCAACAGGAATGGTTGAGTACAATTTATGACATGTGCCTAATTAAGAAATACTATTCCTTCCCCCCACCCCTTAATTGTTAACAAAATAAGCAGGCTCGCATGATGAAAACTGGGATGAACATAGGTTTTCAATGAATCAACATAGCACGAATTGGATATAAGAACATTGATCTGTTGACATGTTATTCCTCAGTCACAGGCAATGGAAAAGTATCAAGTTCTACCAACAAGGTTTACAAATGCATGTTTGTCATGCGATTTGCATTGTTTATTAGTACAACACAGTATAATGGTCAGAAAATGAAATCAATGGTTGTGGAAGAAACTCCTGACATTGTCTTGTTCAGATATTTCTTGTTAAACAAGCCCTTTCCGCTCCATTTTAAGAAAACGCCACACTGGAATTTTGGGAATTTGCGTCGTAAAAAACCCTTTTTTGGGGAAAAAATTAATCGCAAAACTGGCTCAATTGGGAAAAATAATCGCATGTAAATAGTGTTTCTTATATCTCAAAGAAGCTGTTAACTGGTAAATAACGACTATTTTGATGACATATTATTAAAATTTTCCACTCCATTTTTGGAAAACGCCACACTGGAATTTTGGGAATTTTGCGTCGTGAAAAACCCTATTTTGGGGGAAAAATTAATCGCAAAAAAGGCTCAATTGGGAAAAAAAATTGCACGTAAATAGTGTTTCTTACATTTCAAAGAAGCCGTTAATTGGTAAATAACGACTATTTTGATAACATATTATTAAAATTTTCTGCTCCATTTTGGGAAAACGCCACACTGGAATTTGGGGAATTTTGCATCGTGAAAGACCCTATTTTGGGGAAAAAATTAATCGCAAAACTGGCTCAATTGGAAAAAATAATCACATGTAAATAGTGTTTCTTATATTTCAAAGAAGCCGTTAACTGGTTAATAACGACTATTTTGATAACATATTATTAAAATTTTACAAAAAAAATTGAACATGTGTGATAAGTGCAGTTTTTTTTTATCTGATTTGGGGGAAAGGGCCTGGCCTTTTTTGAGGGGAAAAAAAATCGCATGAAACGCACGATTTTGGGGAAAATAAGGAAAGTCTTAAATAATCAATTTACCATATTTTACTGTTTTTAAAAAAAATTCAAGGCGACAGATAATTTAATTATGCATGCAATGTTTTTTTTCTATTTTCTACACTGGATCAGGTTATCTTATATATTTAAAGGTTTTAAAAAAAAAACAAATTTTTTTAATATTTTTTTTTTGGAATTGGGAATATTTTTTTTAATTGGGAAAAAAACAACCGGATTTGCATTGGGAATGGGGCCAAAATCCGGACCTGTGGCATAGGGCAGAAAAGGCCTGTTAAAGAAAAGAAGGGATAAGAACATGTATTAAGCTTTTGTATCAATTAGTAATTTTGATGACACAAAAATAGTCTAGAAGGAACAGGGGCTCAGTCAGTGCATGATTGGAAGTTTTTATTTAAATATGCTGATGATTTTGTGCATAGTCTTATTAAAGAATGTACGCAACTGAGTTCCCTTTCATACTAGACTAAAGATGGCTTAGAATGCTCACCTGTAGGCCATTGTTTAACCCTTTAACACTTAGATATCAGGGATTTTAATAGATGCAGAATCCTGCATTTTGACGCGAGCAAATTAAAAATGACTCGTTTTTGACGCAACCCTTTTTTTTGCCGTGCGTCATTTTGACGCGTCAAAAATTTAACCCTTGCGTCAGTCAGTTTACATCTCGAGTTCCATGGTAATAAATCCTGCTGTGCTCCTTAGATTGAAATTAATGTTTCAGTACTTGAAACTCGGTCTATAATCAAGTGAATACCTCGGGTGTTGTTTATCTTATCTCATCTCTTCCAATACACATGTCACCCTCTAAATAGTGCATGCGCACTAACTGGGTAGCAGCAGTAATTACGTGATAATTGATTGACCATCCGATAATTGCAGGTTTTTTTCAGACTTTGCAGACGGCACGGTTAAAGAAAGTCGGCAAAAATAATTAAAGAAAAAACAAAATTTATCAAAGGTCTATTCATTACGTACATCCACTATTAAGTCCAGCGAGTTTTGTAAGTTTGTTAATCCACCGATAATTACGAGTAACATCCACCTTATATAAACTGGAATCACAGTTCATTTTTTATACTAACAAGGCATAATACTACACATACCATTAAGAAAAACATAAATTATCCCAGTAGAATCAAATAGCTACGTCATGACCTTTGACATTGTAAATGGCGGACGTATTGTAAATAAACATTCATCCCGCGTTCAATTCATCCCGTCTAATAACAGACAACGCTTGCCGCTTTTATGGTATACATTGGTGTATTTTGTTGGCAGAAAGTCTCTTCTTAGCAATAATCTAGTTATGGCAGAAAGTGTCTTCCCTGATTACCTGTGCAGACTGCACAGGCTTATCTGGGACAAAACTTTAAGCACATGCATTAAACACCCTCTTCACAGAGAGCAGCTTTTTTATGTTTGGAGAAAACTGCAATTATAATTTTAATGGATTGATAAAGTAAATGAATGAAATTCCACCATTTTCAGATTTTTAGCTCACCTGATTGCTCAGGTGAGCTTTTGTGACCGGTCTTTGTCCGTCGTATGTCCGTCCGTCCGTAAACATTTTCTCGTAAACACTCTAGAGGCCACATTTCTTGTCCCATCTTCATGAAACTTGGTCAGAAGCTTTGTCCCAATGAAATCACAGCCGAGTTTGAAACTGGGTTGTGCTGGGTTTAAAACTAGATCACTAGGTTAAAAAAAAGAAAAACCTTGTAAACACTGTAGAAGTCACATTTCATGCTCAATCTTCATGTAACTTTGTCAAAAATTTTGTGTTATCTTAGTTGAGTTCAAAAGTGGTTTCGATCCCTTGAAAAACATGGCCGCCAGTGGGCGGGGCAGTTTTCCTTATTTGACTATAGAGTAACCTTGTAAACACTCTAGAAGTCACAATTTTTGCCCAATCATCATGAAAGTTGGTCAAAACATTGGTTCAATTGATGTCTCGGACGAGTTCGAAAATGGTCGAGATCAGTGAAAAAACATGGCCGCCAGTGGTCGGAGCATTTTTCTCTATATGTATATAGTGGCAGTTAATTTTCCCCATTTGGCTATAGAGAAACCTTGTAAACACTCTAGAAGTCACAATTTTTGCCCAATCATCATGAAAGTTGGTCAAAACATTGGTTTTATTGATATCTCGGACGAGTTTGAAAATGGTCGGGATCAGTGAAAAAACATGGCCGCCAGTGGGCGGGGCATTTTTCTCTATATGTATATAGTGAAAACATGTGAACACAGTAGAAGTCACATTTTTGGCCCAATTTTCATGAAATTTGCTCAGAACATTTGTTTTCTTGATACGAGAGTTGCCTTAAAAAATGGTTCTGGTCAGTTGAATAACATGGCTGCTGGGAGGGGGGCAGTTTTCTCATTATGCCCCCCCCCCCTTTCGAAGAAGAGGGGGTATATTGTTTTGCTCATGTCGGTCCATCCGTCCACCAGATGGTTTCCGGATGATAACTCAAGAGCGCTTATGCCAAGGATCATGAAACTTCATTAGGTACATTGATCATGACTAGCAGATGACCCCTATTGATTTTCAGGTCACTAGGTCAAAGGTCAAGGTCACGATGACCCGAAATAGTAAAATGGTTTCCGGATGATAACTCAAGAACTCTTATGCCTAGGATCATCTAACTTCATAGATACATTGATCATGACTCGCAGATGACCCCTATTGATTTTCAGGTCACTAGGTCAAAGGTCAAGGTCACGATGGTCTGTCCGTCCGTTAACATTTGCTTGTAAACACTCTAGCGGCCACATTTCTTGTCCCATCTTCATGAAACTTGGTCTCAGAAGCTTTGTCCCAATGAAATCTCAGCCGAGTTTGAAACTGGGTTGTGCCGGGTTGAAAACTAGATCACTAGGTTAAAAAAAAAGAAAAACCTTGTAAACACTGTAGATTTTACATTTTATGCCCAATCTTCATGTAACTTTGTCAAAATTTTTGTCTCAATGATATCTTAGTTGAGTTCAAAAGTGGTTCTGATCCGTTGTAAAACATGGCCGCCAGTGGGATGGGCAGTTTTCCTGATTTGGCTATAGAGAAACCTTGTAAACACTCTAGAAGTCACAATTTTTGCCCAATCATCATGAAAGTTGGTCAAAACATTGGTTCAATTGATGTCTCGGACGAGTTCGAAAATGGTCGAGATCGGTTAAAAAAACATGGCAGCCAGTGGGCAGGGCATTTTTCACTATATGTATATAGTGGCAGTTTTCCCTATTTGGCTCTAGAGAAACCTTGTAAACACTCTAGAAGTCACAATATTTTCCCAATCATCATGAAAGTTGGTCAAAAAATTGGTTTTATTGATATCTCGGACGAGTTTGAAAACGATCGGGATTGGTGAAAAAACATGGCCGCCAGTGGGCGGAGCATTTTTCTCTATATGTATATAGTGAAAACATGTGAACACAGTAGAAGTCACATTTTTGGCCCAATTTTCATGAAATTTGCTCAGAACATTTGTTTCCTTGATACGAGAGTTGAGTTAAAAAAGGTTCTGGTCAGTTGAATAACATGGCTGCTGGGAGGGGGACAGTTTTCTCATTATGTCCCCCCCCCCCTTTCTAAGAAGAGGGGGTATATTGTTTTGCTCATGTCGGTCCATCCGTCCGCCAGATGGTTTCCGGATGATAACTCAAGAGCGCTTATGCCAAGGATCATGAAACTTCATAGGTACATTGATCATGACTCGCAGATGACTCTTATTGATTTTCAGGTCACTAGGTCAAAGGTCAAGGTCAGGATGACCCGAAATAGTAAAATGGTTTCCGGATGATAACTCAAGAAATCTTATGCCTAGGATCATGTAACTTCATAAATACATTGATCATGACTTGCAGATGACCCCTATTGATTTTCAGGTCACTAGGTCAAAGGTCAAGGTCACGGTGACCCAAAGCAGTAAAATGGTTTCCGTGTGATAACTCAAGAACGCTTATGCCAAGGATCATGAAACTTCATAGATACATTGATCATGACTCGCAGATAACCCCTATTGATTTTCAGGTCACTAGGTCAAAGGTCAAGGTCACGATGTCCCGAAATAGTAAAATGGTTTCCGGATGATAACTCAAGAACGCTTAGGCCTAGGACCATGAAACTTCATAAGTACATTGATCATGACTCATAGATGACCCCTATTGATTTTCAGTTCACAAGGTCAAAGGTCAAGGTCATGGTGACCTGAAATAGTAAAATGGTTTCAAGATGATAGCTCAAGAACACTTATGCCTAGGATCATGAAACTTCATAGGTACATTGATCATGACTTGAAGATGACCCCTATTGATTTTGAGGTCACTAGGTCAAAGGTCAAGGTCACTGCGACCTGAAATAGAGAAATGGTTTCTGGATGATAACTCAAGAACGCTTATGCCTAGGATCATGAAACTTCAAAGGTACAATGATCATGACTCGCAGATGACCCCTAATGATTTTCTGGTCACTAGGTCAAAGGTAAAGGTCACGGTAACCTGAAATAGTAAAATGGTTTCTGGATGATGATGAAGAACGCTTATGCCTAGGTTCATGAAACTTCATAGGTATATTGATCATGACTCGAAATGACCCCTATTGATTATCAGGTCACTAGGTCAAAGGTCAAGGTCATAGTGCCAAAAAACGTATTCACACAATGGCTTTCAAGGTCACGGTGACTCAACTTAGAAAAATGGTTTCCGGATGATAACTCAAGAATGCTTACGCCTAGGATCATGAAACTTCATATGTACATTGATCATGACTCGCAGATGAAATAATGATGAAACTTGACCAGGATGTTTGTCTGGATAATATCTAGGTCAAGTTTGACATTTGGTGAAGATTGATTGAACCGACTCTCAGGTGAGCGAACTAGGGCCATCTTGGCCCTCTTGTTATTATATATTTGTTGCCATAGCAACCAGAATTTTTGACGTAGGAACAAAATGAAATGACGTGCATAATGTCCATATTGCCATCTATCCTGATGTTTCAGGTTTCATGAAAAAATATTAAGAACTTTAAAAGTTATCACAGGATCTAGAAAACCTCCATTTCAGCAGTATTTCTAGTCTATTTGTTGCCATTGCAACCAGAATTGTTGACGTAGGAATGAAATGAAATAACGTGCATAATGTTCATATTGACATCTATCCATGTTCCAAGTTTCATGAAAAAATATTAAGAACTTTTAAAGTTATTGCAGGATCCAGAAAAGTGTGACAGACAGACTGACTGACAGACTTACTGACTGACAGACTGACTGACTGACAGACGGAGCGCAAACCATAAGTCCCCTTTTGTGAAACCGTTAGGGGACTAATTAATGCATACCTGAGCACATTTGTAGAATACCAGCAGACCTTGCCACAGTTGCTATGACAATGCCCTTGACACAGATTCCAAACACTGAGGTCAAGGCCACAAGAAAACACAAACCGCAACCAAGTCCAATAATCAGGGTTGCTATCTGCCAGGAGACGCTTGGAATATCAGCGAACGTCGTATATCATCCACATTCCATAATCATCGTTAGTTTACCATCACTTCCCATAGCAGGATAATTGCATCGACGAAAAATGCCAAAATGCACTGGAAATGTCTGCGTTGATTTTTCAGGAAAGTTCAAGGTCAAATGACCTCTAATCCAATGTGGCATGAAAAATCCAACACTTGAAAATAAAGCACTCACAATGGACAAAACTGCCCAGAATACTCCTACACCAGACATACCAGCCATTTTTAGTGAAATGACAAAGTTTTTACAGTAATGCCTGTAAATGTTTCATGAATGGCAACTCACATACTTTATTGGCCACATCCTCTCCAATTTCAACCTAATGAACATTCACATTAGTGGTTCACATTTCATTTTACTTTCATTTATGTATCCATGATTGTTTCACATTTGTAATACATTAGTTTGGAATTGATACACTTGGCAGAATTCTCTTGTTCACAATTCCACCTCATCATGTGGTATCATATTTCAATATACCAGTAAGCCTCATGGGAATCTGAAAAATATCACATAATTAATCAAGCTATTATATTCAATGAATTCTAGAACAGAAACAATGTGAGCAATTTAGATGGTGTGCCATTTTTGTAACTTAAAGGGATCTTTTCACGGTTTGGTAAATTGACAAAATTGAAAAAAGTTGTTTCAGATTCGCAAATTTTCGTTTTAGTTATGATATTTGTGAGGAAACAGTATTACTGTACATTTACCATAGTCTAATATAGCCATTATATGTATCTTTTGACGATTTGAAAACCTAAAAATTATAAAGCCTTGCAACGCGAAACGATTGAATAATTTGGAGAGTTCTTTTGTTGTCGTTTAAATTTACGAAACTAAAGAAGATTGCTTATAAAAGGTATAAAATACTTAAACTGTGTATACTCGGCGGAATAGCCGAGAGGGCTAATGCATTTTTACTTCACTCCAGGACTCCGGGGGTCACTGGTTCGAGCCCTGGTACCGGCTACTTTTTTTCCTTTTTTTTATTTTATTCTTGATTTTTTACTGGAGCTTTTAAGATCCAATGTTTACATTTATCAATATAAAGCATTTAATGACAAACTTCAAAATATGCCAAAATCTGTGAAAAGGCCCCTTTAACCCATTTATGCCTCTAAGAGTGGACTCTTCCATCCTTCTAAATTGGATCAATTTATTTCCAAAATTAAGGATGTCTAATATATTTATTTCTATATTTTGAATATTTCTTACAGAAATTCCTTTAAGCAAACAGCGCAGACCCTGATGAGACGCCGCATCATGCGGCATCTCACCTGGGTCTACGCTGTTTGACAAGGCCTTTTTACTAGATGCTAGGCATACATTGGTTAAAGAGTGTATGATAACTGCTTCCATTTGTTTCACTGGTGTTATAACAGGAGTATAACCTTAAAAATATTACATATTATAATATTATATGCAATAAACCTTAAAAATATTACATATTATAATATAATATGCAATAATATACAGTGAACAAGGTACTACCAATTGTTATTCTTCTAAATAGCATTTACTGACCAGAATTATTTGTAACAGTTTTCTTTTATTATTTTAAGGTTTTAATTACAATTGGATTAAATTCGATTCGACAATTACATCAATGGTGTTACATATATATGCTCATAGCCAAAACTTGACCCATCATGGGTACACAAATCCACTTCTTATTGCTTTTGTTCATTAATTATTTAAACTTCAATGAAAAAAAGCAATAATTAATTAAACTGACAATCATACAATTTTGCTTTTTTACGAATAACATCATGATGTCCATCCCAATGATGTCCATCCCAATGATCAAAAGTCACCCTGTATAATAACAAGAGGTAACACATTACTAATAATAACCCTTTGCATGCTGGGAAATTTGTTGTCTGCTAAAATGTTGTCTGCTGAATTTCTAAAATTAGCATTTTCTTAGATTTTTTTTTCAAAGAATACTATCAAATACCAAACAGCTTGGATCCTGATGAGATGCCACATTCTGTGGTGTCTCATCTGGACCAAAACTGTTTGCAAAGTCCTTCACAATTCGGTTCCTGGAGCACTGAAAGAGTTAAACAGATCAAAAGGACTGCTTCTTCAACACTCAGTATTTTCATCCATGTATTAGTAACAAGTTTATTTGTTTAATATTGTTATCTTTTCATCTTTTCAATTCAAGACCATTTCGAGAACATACCAACTTGAAATACACAAAAAACTTTCTTATTCAATGTTCATAAGTATGACAAAACGTATGACCATTGACATTGTAAAGTTTAGAAACAAGAATCTTTAATATGCTCATTTTCCAAAGGAACACACATTATTTCTCATCCGATGATCATCTTATATCAACACATATGATTTTCATTGTCAGACAATCCAAACCAATGCAATTCCAGGAATAAATACTTCTCTTTGACCTCTTTTTCTACTGAAATACTACAAAGACTGAGATTTCAACTCTTAATTAGTGTGCATGGCCAAAAAGGCTAATGGGTTTCAGACATAAAAGCTAAGATAATGGCAAATCTTGTTCCTATTGCTCCTATTGACTCAGCTGCCATTTTCTCAACATCATAAATGGAAAAAAAGGCCTGCCTTTTATGTAAAGATAATGTTTATCATATTCCCTATTCTTTAAATTGGGGTGTGATCTGAACCCCTGCAAAATGTTGTTCTGCAGTTCACGAATAATTCGTGAACAGTTCATGAACTGTTCGTGAACTGAGTTCATGAACTGTTCATGAATAGTTCGTGAACAGAAAATGAGCCACGTCTGTGAAAAGTTCTTCAAATTTTAGTTCATGAACTGTTCATGAACACTAATGGCATGAAGTGTTCATGAAATATTCTTGAAACCTAATGGCATGAAGTGTTCATAAACTATTCTTGAACCCTTATGGCATGAAGTGTTCATGAACTATTCTTGAACCCGTGTGGCATGAAGTGTTCATGAACTATTCTTGAACCATTATGGCATGAAATGTTCATGAACTATTCATGAACATCAATGGCATGAAGTGTTCTTGAACAGATCATGAACAACATAATTCTTGAAAAATTATTCAGGGTTTTGCTGTTCATGAACAGTTCATGAACATTTTCCTTCTATTTTTCAATGGCTCATTTTCTGTTCACGAACTGTAAGTGAATAGTTCATGAACCATAGTTCTTCAAGAGTTCATGAACTGAGGTGGCATGAAGTGTTCATGAACTATTCATGAACAAGAATTTGTCAATTTATGCAAAGGTTATCATAAGTGTTACTAAAGCTCAACAAACAGGTCAGGGTAAGAAGAAACAAGTCTTATATTAGCACTTAACATATTGATAGCAACATATAACAATAATTTAAATATAACACTAATAACTGAGATACAAGTGGTTTGATAAGACTCTTTTAAATTCATAATACAACTTTGCACTATATGTTCATGAATAATTCATGTATTGAAAAGATTATGAATAGTCTCATTTTCAGTTCAAGAATCATTTACTAATCAATGGTTTCCCTGAAATGGTTACACTTACAGTGCCAAAGAACTTGAAATGGAACCAATGGCTGATCAGTTCAGCCGGTAATTTATTAAAGACTTACATTTTCAAATATAACATAAACCATGTGCCTTCGGTTTCAACTTCCTGTGCACACAATATTCTTTCTTTGTAAAAACAGCAATGCAATGTACATTGAGTTCTTGATATCATCTTAAACTGTTCTTGAAATAAGATGTCCTTTAAACGTTCTTAAACTTGTCTTTTAAGTCTTCCAAGAACAATGACAGATCCTTTTAAGAACATATTGGATTCTTAAAAAGTCCATCATATGTTCAAAAACATTGTGTAGACCTGTTTAAGAACATCAGAAGGAAACATGTTGTTCAAAAAAGTTCTTAAAGTGTTCAAGAATATTTTAAGAATAATTCAAGAACAGGAAAGGTCCTTAAAAAGTTATTGAACTGTTCCTGAAGGCAGTTCTTGAACAGTTCTTGTACAAATGTTCTTAAAATTCTCTAGAACTGGTCAAGAACTCTAACTTACAGTGGTGAAAGTACTATGCGTATTCATACTAACTTCACAGGTTTCACAAATCTACAAGATTTGTATGCTAGACATTTCAATATTACTTTCAAAAATATGTATGAAACATATAGCACAAAGGAATTCATGAATTATTCATGATGGATCCTTAAAGTCTCTCTCAGAAAAGTCATTAGAAATACTTGTGCATGAAATGTTCATCACTAAGTATTTATGGTTAAATGAAGAACTGTTCATGAACTTTGAAATGTTCAACAATAATTCATAAACAGTTCATGAACATGTCTTAAGAACAGTTCATGTCCAAAAGTTCATGAACCAAGCTCAGGAACTTTTTCAGAACCATTCATGAACAGTTCTTGATTGGCTTGAAGTGTTCATGAAATCATGAACAACATTTCGCCGGGGAAGGCAGAAATGTGGTTCCAACCCATAAAAAATTTAACATACTTTTTTCGCTTCTCAACACATTTGTTCTAACCTCACTTGGCCTTATTTATCTAATATATATTTTTAATTATGTGAAGCATGTTTGCTATTTTCAATAAGTATTTTGCCATCTTATTGCAAGATTATATATATAGTGTTCTTATATAATATTCTATTAAGACATACATTGTGTTAAATTTTGAAGGGAAATGTGAAAAGGGTTATCCTTTGTGCCAGTTACAAGTATCCTAAGTAATTACCTAATCCTATAATGGATTGTAAATTGTGGAGCAGACAATGCCAGTTATGAAACATATGGGCCGTGCTCTATGAAAAGGGGCTTTAATGCATGTGTATAAAGTCTCGTCCCAGATTAGCCTGTGCATTCCGCACAGGCTTATCAGGGACGACACTTTCTGCCTTAACTGGATTTTTGCTAAGAAGAGACTTTCTTGAAACAAAAAATACCATAAAAGCGGAAAGTATTGTCCCTAACTGCACAGGCTAATCTTGGACGACACTTTACACACATGCATTAAATCCCCTTTTCACAGCGCGAATCTCTTTTTTTCCAACCCTCTTAAGCACCCAAAAGTTGTTGAGTGGACAAACAATAATTTTACAAAGAAAATGGCCGTTAAGTTGCGTTAACTGATATTTGACATCTAAGTATGACCTTGGCCATTGGGTTCTTGTGCATGACATAGTATTACCATCGGATTTAGGTCAACATTTGTACCAAGTTATACATAAAAATCCTTCAATGCATTAGTTAAATAATAACATGAACAAGTACTTTTTGTACAATAAAGTGCTGTATTTTGACATTTGACTTCCAAGTATTACCTTGACCTTTAACATAGCAAAACGGTTTGTTTGCACAAAAAGGCATCTTTGTTATACTAATATATCATATTTCTGCAATACAATAAGTATTTCTGAAGTCTATACCATTTCATAGAATCAGATCCAAGCACTGGCGGAATTTCATGCGATAATGAATTCCATTTGTATATGCGTAGAGCAAATACATGTCAATTTGCTGTCAATGTCACTATCGTCTGGACATGTTATTATGGATGAGAAAATAATCTGATATATCACAAAATCCATCTGCTGAGTAATTGGTACTGATTTGATTTCCTGTCTAGAATATGCAAAACTAGACCTTTTGAGGGAATTTCACCCTAATCATTGAAGTGTATTACAGAATACCAAATTTTAAAGTGAATAACAGAGTAACAAAATATTTGCTACTTCAAAATTTACATGCCGAATACCTGGTAGCCTTTATATTTAATTAAAAGTTAAAATGTCCTTGTAGTGTTATAGCTGCCCAATAATAACCTGGCACACACCTTTATGCATGAATATATTCCATGTATAAAGGCTCTGTTGAATGAGACCAGAATTTTAAGTTTTTAGACAAAATGACATTTACCTGTTCTTTTGTAATTACGAAAACACCAGCTCTTCTTAATATAACAATAAAATAATAAAGTATTACTGATTCTTTCAAAGTAACAGCTGGTGAGCTAAGTTAATGTTATCAAATAAAACTTTCTTTGGCACTGCACATGTTACAATATGTTACAATCCATATGTTACATTAGTAGTGACAGATATTATGCATGTGACTGTTACAGCTTCCTTTGTTGCCATTGAGACAGGATAACAGCTGCCATTGCTAGCCTGAGTGTGTCTTTCAATGCATGTAATGAATGTTTATATTAGCTCTTTCAGTGCTGGAACCAAATTTTGAAGGCCTTTGCAAACAGTTTGGATCCAGATGAGACGCCACAGAACGTGGTATCTCATCAGGATCCAAACTGTTTGCTATTCTAATAGTATTCTTTGAAAAAAATCGAAGAAAATGTTAATTTTCGAAATTGAGCAGACGACATTTTAGCAGACTACAAATTTCCCAGCATGCAAAGGTTTAAGTAAAGGAGAACAGGCTAAGGCTCCCACACTTACTAGGCCCATCATCCCTCCCAAACAGGAGAGGTCCAATATTCACACCAATAAAAACATTACCCAAGGATTCAATAATGAATTTTCTTTCTCTGATCTTGATCAACACTACGGTATATAAATACCAATATGAGCAGTCTCTACAAAAATGTTTTTAGAAAAAACTTTTATGGCAAATAAACTTACATAAACTATTGACTGGATTTTTTTAATAAACTCTGTATTGCTTTAAAGTTTAATGTTCATTTTATTTTACTTTAATAGTCTTTGCATTACATTTAATTGAATTCATTCAATTATGTTTTTATTTTAATGTACTACAGTCAACTTTCATAAAACCGTGAATTTAATTTTAACAACTTTGGGTTAAAAGATCTCAGTGAAACATCAAAAGACTTCTGCTGAACATGAGCAATTGAGCAGATACAGAAAACAAATGTTGCTGAATATAGTTCAAATACACATGCATATTATTCCAATAATGAAATAATAAGTTCATGTATTGATACAAACTGAGGAAGTAGCATGCAAGTTTATTGATGTTGTTGCCCAGAGATGCAGTCAAAAGAATTATTAAATATGAACAGTATAGGGAGTATTAAAATAACTCTAAAAATCTATTAGAAATATAATTAAACACACTGTTACAATAACTCACATGCTGTTTGAAAACAAATCTTATACTAAGCTCAGTTAATTAACATATTTACAGCTATAATACAAGTACAAGTAAATTGCACTAAATATTCACTGAACCAGAGGTATTTGTTAATCAAATTTAATATCTTAAATCATTGAGAGTTAAATGCACTGAGAGGATGTATTTTATTTCAAATTTGTAAATATAATTTATTTCTTACAAATCTGTAAACATTATTTCAATCACATAAAACAATACCGACACACAGCATGCCAGAATTTTAGCAGGAATTATACCACAAAGGCATAAATTATGGTATTCTGATGATAACTCATCTGAATGGCAATTTGAGTTGTTTACTGGTTTATAAACAATGGCTGTCTGATAACTGTATCAAATTCCTACAAGCACCAGACATTGATTATAGAAAATAAAGTGAGAACTATATTATCAGATTTAGCTACACTATTATTCATGAGGAAGACTTCTCTTCCTTTGTTAATTGGCTAATTTAACAATATTTCAATATATTGTTCTTTGTATATATCGAGATCAACCAGAGCTTTGTCAAAATGTCACTCAAAATACATATGCATCAATTTGTAACATTCATAGAAACCATGCAAAGTCCAAGGGCACATAACTCAAAAATAAATGTATCACAGCACAAGAAAATTGTGTTTGCATATCTACACTTCATGGTTTTGACATATTTCTTGTTTCAAAACAATTTCTTGAGATATGCTAAAGTAGTTCCCTCCACAACCTTTAAACATTTATGCTTCTGTAATAAAAAGGGGCAGATAACTCAGGGACATGTGGATCTCTGCACATCTTAACTATACACATTTTGGAGACAACATCTTTCTTCCTGCAATTGAATCACCTGAGAAATGTTTTTGTTTTTTCACCACAGATTATGAACATTTGAATTAAGACAGACCAATCAATGGACAAAACACTGATGAATTAACAAGTTCTTATATTTTAAAATTGCAAGTAATTTGAAGTAATATGAAATACCTGTGAATTGCCACGGAATAGTGGATATGGTGTCTGCGTAGCGATCGGAGGGTAACAAGTTCGAACCCTACTGGGAGCGTTCCCTCGATCTCCACCAAATACACTGGTTAAAGGTCCGAGAAACCCACTCGAGAGGGTTATCATAAGCCTAAGGCTTTCTATGTAATCGAGCCAAATTAAAAAGTTTTAAGCTAAATACCTGTGTCTTGCATACTTTTCATCAGTAGGAATTATTGTTGCAGATTAAAAAAAAATAACAACAGAATGCCTAATACAGATGAAAATAATAAAACAGCCAACACCAGCAGCACATCTTTATGCAATATAAAACACTCCTTGATAAGATGCAACAAAGATGCGACATGCTATCCAGTCATCTGTCAAAAAACTTTTTTCTACAGGATAATGTATGGGTTAATTTGCAATACATTAAAGAATTTACAAACCTTCAAAAGCAACAACATCATCAATTTTGATAGTAATGAGCAATTAGGAATATGCTTTTATTTGAAAAACACTCAACAATTATTATGTGTTTGTATAATTGTACCATAATATGGCAAGCCCCAAAATTCTGATTAAAGAAAGCATTATATTGCATTGTTACACAAGCATTAATTATTTAAACGTAAAAACAATTATAAACTCCGAGAAGAAATTACTTACTGTCATGTACTCCACGTTTCTTTGCCTCAAGACACACACATAATTAACAACAATTACAACAATCTGTCTTCTAAAAAACAAAACAACAACCCTTTTAAGGACGATCAGTCATGCTTAAAACACATTCTCCGTTTGAACTCCAGATTTTTTATTTTGCTTTTTTTTTCCCAGTAGCTATAATCCCTGAACCATTAAAGTTGTCAACAAGCTTTCATAGCCCAGGCAGGCGTTGCTATTAAGAAGTCATCGATTTGCCAGCCCACAAAACTACCTCTATGACAGCCGCCTGCCTGCACAGGGGAAGTGGGGGCTGTGCTCAGTGTGCTGGTCTGTTTTTATGGCCTTCAATGAATTAATTATGACACCATTGATCGGTTCTGATTGAAGTTGAGTTTTAACAGGATGTGGATAAAAAATTAATATCTTTAGCATTATGGTTGAGTAAATTTTATAATGAATGTGACAGATACAGTTAACTTAGTGATCATAACAGATTGTATCAATATCAAAATTAAGTTTTGTTAAACTTCAAGAAAACACAGTCTAACTGATACCACAACAAATATAAGAAGATTAAGTTCTTTTTAATTTCAAAAAAAAAAATAATTTGAGTTGATTAATTAGTCTCTCATAAAAGAAACTAGCAAACCCAATCAAATTAAAAAAAAAACTTCAGTTTTTGTTATTGCCTTTATTTCATTTTATTCCATGAACTTCATTAAGCTTAAATCTGTTTAATTTTTTATACATATATTTATGAATATGACAATTAAAAAGACTTACTGTTTCCTAGGAAACAAAAAATAAACATTGTTGATGGCAAAGTTAAATTATACTCCATTTTAATAACTAAACCAACATTAAACAGATTTTCATAAATTAATTCAATCATCTGTTCTTCAACAGCAAAGTAAATATAAATATGTTCTTAAATGCAAATTCTGAAAGTTTTACATAAATATTAAACAAAGTTAAAACATTCTTAAATGACATGCAAAATTGAAATACAAAATATAATTATTTTACTGGACTCTTCCCCTGTTATTGTGTATCCATCTATATTCCCAATGCTTTTAAGTTTTATGACAAAAACAAGTAAGCACATACAGTTAAATAACAGGGTGTAGAAAATCCCAAAGCAAACAAAATATTTACTCTAGTATAGTCTACATTAATAGGAGCATTTGCAAAATTAAACAATATATCACAATAAACTAGCTTAAAACCAGTAATTTGATCAAATACCGCAATTCAAAAAGAAAACCTGCCATACTTTAAAGGGATCTTTTCACGCTTTGGTAAATTGACAAAATTGAAAAAAGTTGTTTCAGATTCGCAAATTTTCGTTTTAGTTATGATATTTGTGAGGAAACAGTAATACTGAACATTTACCATGGTCTAATATAGCCATTATATGCATCTTTTGACGATTTTAAAACCTAAAAATTATAAAGCGTTGCAACGCGAAACGATTGAATAATTTGGAGAGTTCTGTTTTTGTCGTTAAATTTTGTGAAACTACGAAGATTGCTTATATAAGGTTTAAAATACTTCATGTATGTGTACTCGGCGGAATAGCTCAGTAGGCTAAAGCGTTTTTACTTCAGGACTCTGGCAGGACTCCAGGCGTTACTGGTTCGAAACCTGGTCCGGGCAATATTCTTTTCCTTTTTTTAATTTTATTCTTGATTTTATACTGGAGCTTTTACGATCCAATGTTTACATTTATCGATATAAAGCATTTAATGAATAAGTTAAAAAATGCCAACATCTGTGAAAAGGCCCCTTTAACCTGCTGCATTTATTCAACTATCATTGTACATTATCAGAAACTGAATAAATTGGCATTAAAATGAAATTCTATACTGCCATTAAACCTTTGGATGTCATATTGGTCATACTTTGCAAAAGATTTTTAATCTATTTGCTTTGGCTTGCAGGCTCAATAGAATTATCTACCCAACAGGACACCCCCACCCCTGGGTTATTATCCTAACAGCAGTCAGTAAATTGACTTTGTTTTATTGCTTGTTCCTTTTTTTGGCTTAGCTGTATTACATGGTTCACACCAACTGCGCTTTGATGGCGCTTTAAAGCGGTGCACAAAGCGGCACCAAATCGTAACAAAGCTTGATTATTGCGTCAGTGTCGTGATAGATCGTGGGAAAGCTTGGAGTAAAGCGGGACACCCGGCAAGAACGCCAAAAAAATTTAAACTGTTTAAAAATTTTGGGCGCTCTGTCACGAATTGATTAAAGCGCAGAGAGCGTATCAAAGCTTAAAAAACCATAACAAAACGCAGCAAAGCTTGACTCAAATCGTAGGAAAGCTTAACAGAGCTTTGTTCAAAGCGGGAACCCCAGTCTTCACGGTCTGTCACCACTTGACACGCTTCGTTAAGATGTCTAAAGATTTGCTAAGATCTGGCATGAAGATATGGGGATACTACAGTTTGTTTAGCATCGATGTTAACTGCGTATTCAGCATGAAACAATTGTATCTCTAAGGATAAGGTTTGAGAGATAGAGCAGTTTCCCACTCAATTCTCGACATCAATACAGAGTGTGTGCCCCTTTATATTTAGAAGAATCAGAGTGTTTGTACTTATTAAAGGCTGTGTTCCCATATTTGGTAATTACTACGATATTGCATTCTGTACACTCATAAATTTTAGATCATATAAGTATTGTTGTTCAGTAACCTGATATACGCTTTGAAAAAAATATTTAAAATTGTTTTCGAAATAGACCGTAAAACACGTAAATGTTTAAAGCTTTAAACAAACCGTCGTTCCAGCAGTGGAAATGTTACCTCACTTTAATGCATTGCATTCCAACCCACAAGGTATCAAGGTCAGTTTGCGGTCAGTTACAGAAATCGTTATATAAATGCTATCGCGTTAAATAATGTGCAATTGAAGTTTATTTTGATCAGAAAGATACTAAATAAAGATATTTGGCGATATTATTATGGTATGTCAATCATAGATTTTTAATGTGTTTTCAACAATTGCATGATAAGGACCAATTTCGATAAATTTAATTAGAAATATTTATCCATTTAAACCAATTTATTTAGCATGAGCACGATGATTCACGATACTATTAATAATGGAATCAAATAAGATTCATGTGTTGCCAGCTGACCTATATGCTTTCATTTATTTTCATGCTCTCGTGTTTTTCTATTCTGTAAATATAGATTTCTGAGTAATAATATATAATAAAGCAAAATGAGCCACGAAATCTGGCGCAACACCCTGCAATTGATTTGCTTGTGATGCAGCTAAGAACTGCACAGAAAAAAGGCATTCACTATTTTTGATCTCATAGATATAACTTTTGATGGTTCATAAACACCTACCACAATCACGCTGTATATCTTTTTAAAAGATATTTCTTGTTTCATTTATGTTCCATTTCCTTTTTTTCACTGTATAGCTGTCTAACCGGCAGGCTTTGACCTTTCTCATTATATTCAATAGAATGTTGAAACAATTTCCCACCAGTAGACTGGAATTAATAAATCCTATCTTTGGACTGGCTAATTTTCTAGATGCTCCACCAAACAATGGCTGTTTTTTCGGTGTAGCTGTTTAACGTCACTTTGGACCTTTAAGGTGACCTTTAATCATGACCAGTAAAATTCATATAAAAATTCCCCCGGCTAGACACAAATGAATACACTTCATTTATACCATTGGCTGATTTGAGCATTATACCACCAGAACATTGGAAACATGACCGCGTCTTTGTAACACTGTTTTACTGCGTGTTCAGCATGAAACAATTTTATCTCTTATGAAAAGGCTTGATAGATAGAACAGTTTTACACTCAACTCTTGACATCAATACAGTTTGTGCGTGCACCTTTTATTTTCAAAGGATTGCCAGCCCCAGAGCGTTTGTACTTAAGGCTAATTTCTCATATTTAGTAATTACTTCCATATTGCTGTCTGTGTACTAGTATATTTAAGTTCATAAAGGTATCATTTTTCCCTATCCTGATATTCATTTTGGCCAATTTTTTTTTAACCATTTTAAATTATTTTCGAAATTGAACATTTAACATGTAAAAGTAAAAAGTTTTAAATAAGCCGTCTTTCCAGCAGTGGAAGCGTGGCCTGACTTTAATGCATTGCATTCCAACCCCCAAGGTAGCAGGGTCAGTTCGCAGCCAGTAAAATAATCGTTATATAATATAGACTCTATCGCGTGAACTAGGTGAACTGGAATTTTCTTTAGACCAGAAATATGTTAAATGAAGATATTCAGCGATATAATTATGGTATGTCAATAAAAGATTCTTAATGTGTTTTCAACAATACCACGAAAAAAAATATTTTTGATTAATTTAAGGAGAATTATTCCACCATATTGACTAATGTATTAAGCGTGAGCGCGATGATTCTCGATACTGTTAATAATCGAATCAAATAGCAATGCCCGACAAACCACTAAAACAGGTTTGTTCGAATAACGCGCGTATAAATATTTAAAATATGTACGGATACTTCGCGTGTAGCCGGTTGACTCATATGTTTTAATTTTACTTCCATTCTACTTTTGGTTTTCTGTTTTGTATCTATAGGTTTATGACCAGCAATATGTCATAATGTAAAATAAGCCGCGAAAACTCCGCATAACATCCCGTACTGCGTGTGATGCAGCTAAGAACTGCACAGAAAAAGACATTCGCTATCTTTGATCTCATTCATTGAACTCTTTACCTTTCACCAACTCCAACCACAATCAACGCCGTATATCTTTTTTAAAGATATTTCTTGTTAATTTTTTTAGAAGAATGAGAAACAATGTCTTATATTAGTTTTAATTTTCTAAACTTTTGTAAACTGTAATTCAAATGGCACAGTTTTAACTTCAAGTATTTACCAAAAGATCTTTCACTTAAAGCGAGATTATACGATTTTGTCAAATATTTATGAATTTATATAAAATTTGTAAAAAACTTATTATATATATATATATTTCAATATAAATGAAAATAAAAGTTAAGAAGAACATGTGTCGAAAAATGCGAAATAAGCCAGATATTTAATTCTGAAATCTAAAATGTCTGTGCAGTCGAATTCGCCGGCATGTATATCATGCATGTACGATGTGAATCTAAATTTAGTTTAACGGTTATTTTAAATTCCTGCAACGATATATATTCATACGACACACGAACACTAACTCTGATCCTAATAAAAAGACGAATGCGTCGGTTATTGTAGGAAAATATGTACGAAAATCTTCGTCACAATCGCCTCGGGGCGCTATTTTTTCTTTGCTGCATTTTATGAAATTCGTCTTCAATGTATAATTTTTCTTGCCTATTTTGTGTTATTGTAACATATTTTATCAATATATTACAATTTAACACATATAGAAAATCGTATAATCTCGCTTTAACACTTATATTTCTCTGATTTAAGATTTTGGGGTAAAAACCTATCCTTTAATTGTTTTAAAACATTTCTGATAATTTGTACTAACGACACTAAAACACAAAAATGTTAAATATTATATTCTGTCTGCATAGGATTACTTTTGATTAAAAAACATGTTAGATGTGCCTTTGGTTTGTGAATAATTCTGGGGCAATAAGTGAGAGGTTCGGATGGACCGAAAACTGGTTCTTAAACCCCCAATGCTTTGCATACACCATTCCAGGATGGTGATGACAGTTTTAATCATTTAATTTTAGTAGTTTGCATTTGGTTATAATTTCTGGACTTTCAATGTTTGCTACATTGAATGTCCGTCATCTAGAATTTAATTTGGCATGCTTAATTACTCAAACCCTCTGGCAGAAGAAAGGAACTTTGCGCATTATAATTTTACATCACCGAATATCTATTTTAAAGATACCTTGATTTTGTTCTGGTATAAAAATACAGGTTGGAAACATTAAATTGGTGTAAAAATATACTTGAGTGCCTTTTTCAAACTCCTCTTAAAATTGCATTAAATAATTAAATACAATTAAAATACAAATCACATTTATCAACTTTTATTTGACATGCCTTATTATCTATTTGACACAGATGTCCGAATGCAAAGCCAATGAAACAGGAAGACACAGGAAGACACAAAAGAATTCTTTGTTACAAATATAAACTGAACTTAGTGTCTTTGAAATAGAATGCCATCCTGGGTATTGAGAGCCATCAAAGTGTCTGAATCATTGTTATCTTACTTGGCATCACAGGTAAGGGATAAGTTGAACAGGTTCATGAAGAATTTAACTGCTTTATGATAGGATCTGGGTGTGAACATCAAATGAGACAATATTCATTAAAGTTAAACCAAGCAGATTGATTGATCGATTGATTGATTGATTGATTGATTAAATACCCCAAAACAGATATTTAAGATTTAAAAAAAAAGTCCTTCAATATCTTAATACTTCAAAACCTAAATCATCTAATACAAAAACACATACTAAATATAGTGTGAAATATAATATGTAGAGTTTAAGTTTGCTTATATTTGAACACAAGATAAGTATGATGATGCATTGAAAACTTAGCCATAAAAAAAAATACAAACAAGTTACAAAAATCTAACTAAATTTTGCAAAATCTGTGATACAACTTTTCTAGAAATAATAAAGAATATAATTAAGACAATAACAAAAAAGCATCTTACAAGTCTGTTTCAACTTATGTCTTTTCATAAATGACACCATATTTTGGACATGTTTTTTGTCAGCAGTGTTATATTTTTGCTTATATTTATTATATTCTGTATTTTTCTTTTGTTTCAAAATCCTCTAAAAATTGCCATTCTGAGAACACTGGACCGTCCCATTAAAAGATGATAGAAATATAATCCAATTGGCATATTATTGTCAGGATTTAAGAGACGGGCATTGCTTTTAACTAAGATGTAATAGTTTGGAAAATTAAAAATACTTCTGATCATTTGAAGGAGGCAAATTCATTTTAAAAACAACTAGAGAATGACCCAAACAGAATAAAGATACATGATGTACTCAATCAATACATTTCACATGTTTCTTTGTTTCAACTTTTTGCCTTAAATTGTTTCACAGTATTTCATTCATATCACGACAGTCACTTTATCCTCAGACACTTGACCTGAGTTGGCTGTATTAAATGCACTTTATCCTCAGACACTTGACCTGAGCTTGCTGTATTAAATGCACATATTAATGCCAGCAACTGACAACTTACTACTGCCATTCAGAGGTAGAGAAAGAATGGATGTAAAAATAACATCATGAATTATCCTCACAAACATTATTTGGTTGAGGTCGGCCGGATAGAAACCTGTGACAGTTGTGTAGTCCTGAGTGTCCACCTAATAAGCTCAACTTTAAGCTGGCCCGGTATATGTTACCATGTATGTATATTTAAGTTTACTCAGGAGTTTTAGATGCATTGGCATGGTATATATGTAAAAAAAATCAAATCATGCAAATTTCTTCCATATTTTAATATGAAGCGGAGTTCTTTAAAAATTTGCTTTGCCCAGGATCACATCACAGGTACTTGTAAAATTTGTTATTGGTTCTGATATATCTCTCTTATTATATATATATAAGGACCAAACAAAGTTTTTCAAGTACCTGTGGATCAGATTGGACTTCACATTCATTACTGAAGTTTAACAGCCAAGGGTGGTAAAGATAACTTACCTGGGGAAACACCCTGCTTTAGTTCTGGTACAGTTTACTTTATGGATTTTTTTTGTTTAAACATATTCACTTCTAAAAAACAATCCAGTCATAGCGGAAAGAGGTGTCCCTGATTAGCTTGTGCGGACTGCACACTTAATACACATGCATTAAGCCCAGTTTTCCCACAGCAAGGCTCAGATAGGGCTTAATCTTCTCCACTTAACCCTCTCCCCATCAGAAGCAAAGTGAAAATGGCTATATGCAAACAGCATAAAACCAGAACAGCCTGGGAGTAACTCTCAGTCTGTTCAGGTTTTATGCTGTTTGCTGCTCATCAGTATCTTAGGGTTTGAAATGAAGCCTTTCAAACTTGAATATATTAACCCATTTATGCCTAGCGTCTAGAAAAAAGGCCTTGGCAAACAGCATAGACCCAGATGAGACGCTGCATGATGCGGCCTCTCATCAGGGTCTATGCTGTTTGCTTAAATGAATTTCTGTAAGAAATATTCTAAATATTGAAATAAATATACTAGACATCCCTAATTTTGGAAATAAATTGATCCAATTTAGAAGGATGGGAGAGTCCACTAGGCATAAATGGGTTAAGAAAGGACTTAAATTTAATTTGATTTTCTAAGGGACTTCAAATGAATCAAAGCGCGTTTCTGAGTGGTAAAGGGTTATGTTCAACAGTGGGTGGCACAGATTATTTACCTTGGGAAACACCCTACATTAGTTCTGGAGAATTAAAATAATATCAGGCAATTAGCTACTTCTCATCAAGTTCTGTTTGATAAGGCGTTGGTAGTAAATCTACATTCAAACACCATGACAAGATAAAAGTGTATATTTCAGGGAGAGCAATTGATAAAACACACATTCAAGTAATTTTCAAGTAAATTTCCTTCCATTTGATGGTTATTTAGATGAACCAAATTTGTTACTGCCTATTGCATCAACAATCCTGAGAATGTTAAAAGTTAAGTTATTTTCTTGCAATATATTTTAATACACTTGTAAAAATATGCTGATGTGTACAAATCAAGTATGAAAGTATAAAACGCTAAAAAATTGAGTAGATGTTCATCTGACTGGCCCCACCTAAAATGTGTGAAATGAAATGAAAATACTTTTAATTTTAATAGCGTATGCATGGACCATCTTGTTTATTGTTTGTTCAACATTTTTTATTGCGTTTTATCAAAACCATTCCATAAGTATCTACACATTTGTTTCATTCTGCTTGTTTGTGCTTGCCTCTGGTTACATAAAATAAAAATTAAAATATTTTATTGCGCTTGCTAGCTGTTTGGGATCAAATTGTGTCGATCAACTGATCAATATGTCGTTTGCTAATAATATTACAGCATAAATCTTTGAAAAACTAACTACATTAAACACATTCAGGCAAAAACTTTTAATATTGATAATCATTTATTTGTTAACATAAAAAATCATACTTACAAAACAAATCTTTACGAAATCCAAGTCACATTAAATATCTTCATCCTTCATGATTTTCAATAGTTCAAGTATTTCAGCAATTTGTTCATGGTATTGATAAAGTTGCTTAAAGAATTAATATTTTATGTCCAAAACCATTTTTGCTTAATTATAATTTATTTCTACACAATTTTAATCTTCCAATGAATTGAGCTCTATATTCACACAGAGTTCACCAAACGACCAAAGCACACAAGTTTATAACAATTTTACAACAACAGAGACTCTGTTTTTCTCACAGTATTTCATAGGTTATCTACTTTCTGATCTACTTTTTGTAAATGGCTGTAAGAAACTACATATTAATAAGGTTTATCCACCAAGATACAGCTTTATTACAACTGTTCCCTGTTATTGCTTTTAAGTCATCAAATATTTGCTTCTCTGGTCGAAATGACCAGGGTTGGGTATAATTTGTTAAATTCATATTAAGATAAAAGTATGGCAATATAAGCCTTGGAAGCCCACTGTTTAACAGAAGATCAATGACGGAATTTAATACCACTATTTCATCTAAAGTATTATTACATTAAAACTCAGGGACACGAAGGCACACTTATAACACAAAATTACCAAATGACACTTGGTTTACTATGGTAGTGCTAAATAAAGAGTAATTTGAGAAAGCATAAAACATGAAAAAAACACAATATACTTTTTAATGGTATTACCAAATATTAGTATATATTTAGAAACCCAAAGACACAAATGGCCTTCTTATAAATGTAGTTTTTTACATTTTCTCCTGTCATTCTGTGTGCACATATAAAATGCATTTATGCTTGCTTGCTTCCCTTCATAACACTCTTCCAACATTGTGCATGCTATATATAAATTGTAAAACTTTTAGAACCATCGTCTTCAAGTGTCAAGGTTTTGTGACTGAGTTTTTTTTTAAGGAGTATTGGCCTTTGTTAAAAAAGTACGAATAAAACACAATAAGTGCACATTTTTTCCTACATAGTGCTTGCAACTTTTTAAAAACTTTTACAAAATGATTATAATTTTTATTCAAGTACTACACTGGGCCTATTGTTAAGGTTGCGGGGTTGGGTAATTTTTAAGAGTATCACCCATTGTTTTAAGCTTCTGTGTGAACTTTTGCAGGCAATTTTTGTCAAACTTTACAAAATAATTATATGCAAGTGCTTACCTGCATAATATCAAGGTTTTGTGGTAGCACTATTTTTGAGGATGAATTCTCCCTTTGTTCTAAATTAAACAAAAATCTTTTCAAAATGCATACATTAAGCATTCAATTTTCGCCAAACTAGAATACAGGTTGTCATCTTCATGCCCTATATAAGCGTAAATTGCTAAGGTTTTTAGATTTAGTCATTTATTAAACAGTGATTGCACTTTATTTAAAAACGCATATAAAAGTTTATACTCCCAATTTCTCCAATATTTTTCCTGTTTTTTACGTAAAACTTTGACTGAATAATTATCTCCCAGTTCTACAGAGCTTTTAAGGTTTTGTGATTTCTTTATTTGTAAAGGATTTTTTTTCCCTTTTATTTAAAATTAATATAAAAATCACTTCATCCTATATTGAGCATTCCATATTTGTCAGTCTGTTACTGTTACAGAATAATTATAACCAAGTGTACCAATGCAAAATGCCATGGTTTCACGATAACATTATTTTTTAAGCAGTGCCATTTTGCCTATATTGCAACGGTCACATCGAATACAATATCTGTCTCTGCTTCCTATTAAAATGATATGAACAATCAAATTATGAATATGATTTGTCGTAAAATAAAGGATAAATCAAAATATATTGTTTCGAGTAAACAATTCCCTTAAACCTAGAAGACAACAGTAACAATATGGCTTTGAGTTACCACAAGCAATTCATGTCAGAGATAATTAAGTATATATTCAGAGACAGACTGCTTCACTGTTCAAAATATAATCATAGACTGGAACACCCTGATACAAGATATAGATAAACTTAATGTGTTTTCATCTTGTCTGATAAATGCCATGGTATGTCTTTTAGCAAATAAAGATTTGCTTATACTGAAGATCCTGGAAACTAATAAGCATGTGTGCGAATTTGTTTCCAGAAGTGTGCCTGCTAAAAAAATGTGTATCTTACACTTGTTGTTTGTAATTTGGTTATCATCGACAGTGTTGTATGCGTACCCGAGGAAACAATGCAGACATAAAGGCACATAATGATCAAGCAAAGATTAAATCTTATTCCTACATGAGCAAACGACATATTCTGCAATCCAATTGAATGCAAAATATATTTAATAGTTTTTAGCAATCATTTCATGTTTTTCACTGACTCCAAACAATACCAAATGCAAATGTATCTGGGCTGAACAGTTTCAAACTTTATTTGCCATTAACATGTTAGTCTACACATATCAAGTGATAAAAAGATTTTAAGTTTTCTTAGTATCTATGGGGAATAAATCTGTACAATAACAGAGTTATAAACAGAATATGAGAATTGCCTTTCTGTGACACACCATTTGTACTAAAGATCTTCAAATGTAAAATAAATATTCAAAATATTACAGACATAACCAGGAACAGTATGGTGGCCATTTTTGTAAATCATGCAATTTTCTCCAAATGTCAAGTTACCTATGAAAACATTTTCCCGCTTTCTCACTTGTTTCAATTTATTTGAGCCTTGTTCTGAGAAAACTGGGCTTAATGCATGTGCGTAAAGTGTCATCCCAGATTAGCCTGTGCAGTCCGGGATGCCACTTTCTGCCTAAACTTGATTTTCGGTAAGGAGGGACTTCCTTGGAACTAAAAGTATCATAAAAGCGGAAAGTGTCTTCTGTGATTAGCCTTAGCAGACTACACAGGCTAATCTGGGACGACACTTTACGCACATGCATTATATGCCCAGTTTTCTCAGAACACGACACATATGGTACAATCATACAGAACATGCCAACAATTAGCTGAACTTCATTTTTTTATTCCATTCATGGCACTTAACTCATAAGCTTGCGTGATTAACAAAACAATTAATATGATAATATTGATAACTAATAACAGAACTAATAACAGCTTTAAGGGGTGTTGCAGCAGTTTTTGGGACTGTATTTCACAATAAATAAATATTTTGCAAAGTTTGTCTGCAGTTAATACTAACAAATACTATGTGATAATAAAAACATAGGGTCACGGGCCTTTTTAATTTACTTGCAATTATGCAACATGCAAGTTTTGACTAAAACTACTCAATTCTACTAAATTATATGTAAATATTATCACACATAGAAATTTAAACTGGAAAACTTTCAATACTTTGTAAGATCACATATATATGTACATGTATGTATATATAGATTGAATGAAATACAAATTGTAAAGAAATTGAATTTTTATAATTTCAATATGACCAATTAATCAAACAGATTAAATTCTTACTAATTTCAGCCACATATTTGATATTTATAAAATTATAAATAAAAGAATTTTGTAAGTTCTTAAATGTTCTTCTCTTTATGTTCTCATAATGAAACAAGAATATAAAATAAAGGTAATCACACTACTTTTGAAAAAAAAAATAGAGCACAACAAAATATCACATTTGAATAACAACAAATTTTGGCATACTTACAAATCCGAAGTAATATGTCCTATATAATATGTTTGTATTAACGTACAACATCCAATAGTTTGTTATGTTATTTTCTTATTCAATATCATAATTTCACCAAAAAGATGATAATAAAAATTATACAATATCTGTGGCTATGAATCCTTTTTTTCTTTCCAAATCATGTGCGTATTATAAACACAAAAATCTGGAATGTACATGAAAACAACATCCCAATATCCAGAGGCACTGGTGATACGATTAAAATATCCTCAATATATGGATCTGGTGCAACAGCCCTTAATACAACTTATTTTGTAATTACGGTAATATTCTTATAAAATCAAGCAGTTTTGCATGCAAACATCACATGTTCCCTTTTATTTCTTACCATTAAATTACTATCATAGGTCGTTCCAAAATAAACCCAAAAGGCTATAATGAAAATATACAAGTAATAATAATAATAATAATAATAATACAATGTTATTACAAGAAACTGCTCACTTAACTAGTTTTCCATTGTGATACTGAAAATGTAAAGTATGTTATATGTAAGTAGCCAAATATAATGACCACAAAGACAAATCAGGAATTGAACACATTAAGTTACATTGTAGATGTAAACACAAAGATAAAAATGCATATATTAAAGCAATATTTGTGATCATGCACAGAAATAAGATAATAAATTGTTTACCTTTCATTTTGCCGAACTTTATGAACTTTCAATGCAAAGGTTTGCATGTAAGCTACCTATTAAGTCAATTACAGTACAATTCTTCCCTCTTGAAAAAAGTTATTGAGCGTAAACAATTTATATACTTTTAGTAACTGCCGCAAAACTCAATCTCAACATAGCTCTGCATCAAAGCTACCTTCAAAGAAAGTTACAGCAAATTACCCCCTCTCAAACACAAGTGATTGTGTGGGAAGTGTGTTTTTTTTTCAAATTCAGTAACAGTGACCTTTATCCCACTGGCCTAGAATGCAATCCCAACAAAGGTATGCATAGAAATTTCAATCTGTGACCAACACACAACCCTTTTGAAATATTTATTTTGTGTTTTGTCGTTTATAGCTGTCAAAATGTAAATTTAACAGACATCTTACATAGTAATCTTGGTACAAAATGTTTGGAAATGAATTACAGCATCATACACAAGTATTACCCAATTTAGTTGTCACATCATATGTGTGTTAAAAAAACTGCCTATACTCATATACACCCATGAATACAGTAATAAATGTTAAGCAGTATTTATACATTCCGTTTACATTAAATCTTTTTTTAATGTTTTAACAATTTACATTTATATTTGTTTTTCTTGAATGAACTTACGAGTCCCTTTTGAACTCACGTGTCAAGGTTGAACTTATGTGTCTCAAAAAAGATATTGAACAGACACTGTTCTATTATTACGTATTTATAAAATTGTTAACACGTTTGTTTAGAAAGTATAAACTTGACCTTAGACCTGTGAATTGTAACCATTATAGTCATGCACAACCTACAGGAATCTAACGTCTCCCACAAAGGGTTTGGTCAACTGAGCAACAAACTTATTAATATCAGACATTGTGGTTCAGATTTGTAAATCATCATTTTACACATAAGTATAAATATACCAAGACTTGAACTTAAGGCATAATAAAAGCATAAATAGGTACTAAACAAAATAAAAGAGACAAATTACAAAATATCAAAAGCTGTGATTATAAACACTGAGTATGATGATAACGTAAAAGAACAAAATTAAACATAAACTTCTAATAAACCACAACCCTTCTATTACCCTTCTTTGTTCAAATGGCAAGAGCAGTCCCAAGACAGCACACTCAACTATTCATCTGCTTTGATAGTTAAATGTACATTTTCTGAAATAATGAGTAAACAAGAAACCGTCGGAGACGGTTATGCTCCTGAAAGTTTTTTTTTGTCACAATATTGCACTATATATTCAGATAAAAGGAAACATCTTGAGGGGCATAACTTTGGACAAAATAATACGATGGATGGTTTAGCAACTTAAAAATTTCAAAGGGCCATAACTCTCTAATTAAATCATCTAACCAGAACCCACAAATAACATGCGCATCTCCTCAAGGTAGTTAAGCTTCCCATAAAGCTTCTTTGAATTCCAGTCAGTAGTTGGGGAGAAATAGCCCAGACAAGAATTGCACTATATGTACAGTTTATAGAAAATTTCAAAGGGCCATAACTCTGTGAAAAATCATCGGACCATAACTGGCTGATAATATGCACATCTCCTTTTGGTAGTGAAGCTTCCCAACAAGTTTCATTGAATTCTGGTCATTAGTTGCTGAGAAATATCCCGAACAAGAATTGCACTATATGTACAATTAATGGAAAATTTCGAAGGGTCATATCTCTGTGAAAAATCATCTGACTAGAACCCGCTGATAATATGCTCATGTCCTCTTGGTAGTGAAGCTTCCCATAAAGTTTCATTGAATTCCAGTCATTAGTTGCTGAGATATAGCCCGGACAAGAATTGCACTACATGTATATGATTTCAAAGGGCCATAACTCTGTGAAAAATCATACGACCAGAACCGCCTGATAATATGCACATCTCCTTTTGGTAGTGAAGCTTCCCATAAAGTTTAATTGAATTCCTGTCATTAATTGCTGAGAAATAGACCGGACAAAAATTGTGCACGGACGGACGGACACATGCACGGACAGACGAAGCGGCGACTATATGCTTCCCCAAAATTTTTTAGGGGAGCATAACAAGTGCTTGATCAAAAAGTGTAAATATTGCATTGTTGAAATTAAATATTTATATATTGCCCTTTGTATAAGCATGTGTTTTGTCAGCCAAGTATACACTCACAATATGGACAAGTATACATTTTGTTCAAAAATCCTATCAGCAGCAGTATCTTTTGGTAAAGATATTCCTTATAAGTTAAACAGCTAAATCTTAATGATAGACTAAAGATTTAACAACGAAAATACTTGTTATGGCAAGATTATATAACAAAAATCTATTTTTGACAGAAGTTATTTTGATATTTATGCAGTGTATCAATTGTCAAATATTTTAAAAGCAATTACACTAGAGTAGATAAAGACTATTATATAGACTAGCACAATATAATCCAGTCAAAAACCAAAAAGACAATGACCTTACTATATACAAGTGGGCAGAATACTAAGCCACACTTAAAATCACTAAAACACTAAGAGTCTGTTTTTTAACCTAGTGTGCACACATGATATCATTAGGAATCACTAGATAGCACTAGGAAACACTAAGCACAATTGTTGAACACTTGGGTATGTAGGTGATTTGTTAATACTAGGGTTTACGTGTCATCACTAGGAAACTATAAGGGTGATGTCATATTCATAAATGTGATTGAAGCCAATACGTCCTATACGATGGTACCCTAGTTTTTCAAGACTTTCCCGCCCAGTGTCCTGATTTGGCTGATGAAGAAACTCCACTATGATGTACATCGGACGAAAGTCAAGGTCCATCCACTGTTTTAATATCTGAAGAAATTGTATAGGGCATATTTGTTGATTTCAGCCATAAATGAAAAACCTGTTACATATACATGTATCTAAAAGAAGAATGATAACCTGTTATATATATCTACAAGCAGAATGATAACCTGTTGTATTTTATGCTTTCCAATGGTTTATAGAGAAGTATCAGAAAATTAAAACTGATAATTCACTGTTTCAAACAGTGAAAAATAACAGTGAACATTATTGATAATTTTGATTGTTTTACCAGAACTATTGTTAGATATCTTTGGTTTCCCCATTCTGATCCACAATTTTAGCAAAGGCCACTACATGTAATAACTCTGCATTGAATGTTTATAAAAACATATGGATTAGCTTCCTTTTAACATACCGTACATGTAAAACATTTCTGGGCGCCCAAGGGGGAATTATATTGTTTGTAATGACAAAAATACAAAAATGATCATTTGTAAGCATAAAATTAAAAGAAAATTTGTTGAATTTGGTGGAATATCCATTTAAATTCACTCCTGATCATAGAAAAAAATATTTTCACTTGTGGCCAAAATATAATTTTCTTTGATCACTCGTGTATTAAAATCAATATTCCACCAAATCCAACAAATATCCTCTCTATATGTCTACAAATACAATGATAACCTGTTAAATATGTCTAAAAGTAGAACAATAAACTGTTTTATATATCTACAAGTAGAATGATAACCTGTTATATATATCTAAAATGTACAAGTACAATAATAACCTGCTATATATATCTACTAGTCGAATGATAATACGTTCTCACACGACTATGAACAAAGTTTCTATTAATGCTTTTTCACATGGAATTCATAAAAATGTGATGATGTTTATTCATCTTTTTTTTTAAAGTACTTTTTAAGCTATTCCAATAAATTACCCGGTACCAGTGTGAAATGATTACTTATAAATCAATTAGCAGGTAAATAAATTGGCACCTGCTTGACTTGACTTGCTTAGTCTAAGGATAAAATTTTACTTCCCAATCATTTATTTTTTAAATATTTAATTTGAATTGTATTCTATTATCTTCTGTTTCATATATGTCTACCGGGGTAGATCATTTCACTTTAAAATTATCTGACCCTTTAGACTTGTGACATTTGCTGGAAGCTACTAGGGGTTACTCACAAATTGCTGAAAACTTGTAAAACAAAGTCTTGTATTGTATACATAATTGACCTGTATGTATGGCCTTGACATTTTATCTAGTGACACAGAGATGGCATGTTAATCTGCAGTGCAGACACGTCGTTATATATTCCCATACTTGACCATTGACTTGTTAAAGTTATAGATCGGTTACAAAAGTTTAATTCTTTATGGTGTTTATAAAAACATGGTCAGCATTGAAAATCCCAAACAGTGAATATAAAAAAGAAATCATAAGACAATTTGTTCATTAAAAGAAATCTTAAGTATACTTGTTTACATGACTAAAAGGCAATTTGCAAATGATAACAAATAAAAACAATACTTTAAAACTGTTATAACCACTATAATTGTTTCATCACTTCTGACCTTAAGTACTTATTGCGTTATTGAAAATGTTTACCTCATCCATGTGACACAATACATGTTTATTCCACGTTTGTTGTATATTTATATTATGTAACTTTAAAATTATGTATATCAATATATATGATCAATATAATATATATTATCTATGTTTATGATCATAAGTCGAAATTAACTATTCCATATTCTGTTACTTTGAAGCCATCTTCCCTGTACCAGTTTATCATGTCTCCTAAAATTACCTTTACATCCAACCCTTCAGCATCTATTGAGAGAATTCCAAAATATTTCGGAACATCATATTTTTTTGCAAAAGTCTGAACAGAATAACTGTTGACTGTGATTGTAAGGACACTATCTCCTGAATTTGGAATAACCCTCGTTTCCATGGAAACCACATCTGGCGACAATAACATCGTCTCCGTTCCATCATGATCACTGATAACCCCCTCAACAAACGTGACTTTCTGACCTGGACTTTGATTTGTAAATCTGAAAATAAAAACGCATATTCAAAAACAAATCATATATTTTGTAAATACATATTACCTGACGTTTTGCTGGTATATATAGATAAATCAGTGGCGTATTTAGGTGGGGGGCTAGGGGGCTAAAGCCCCCCCAGCTGGCTGGCTAGACACGATTTTTAATAAAAATGAGCCCCTTACAGTTTCAATCCACTTGTGTATTTCCTGTCATATGTCCCTAAATAAGCCATTAACAGCTGTCGATTTGTGTGATTAGCCCCCAGGCATGTGTACAGACGATCTAACCTTCGTCAGCTAAACTGCACGCTTCACTGACTGTAAGTGATAAACTGCGCTATTTGATTGGCTGAAGAAGATACATTTAACTAATGAAATTCATCCATACATTTAGCTATAGATAAATGTTTACAACTGGCTGCCGCATGAGACTTGTGAAAAACAATATTTCAATTTGTGGCAATTAAAGAGTTTAGACGAACACAATGGACAATCATAATTATTTTTTCAGTAATTTCTTTGATGAATTTAACTGGTATTAGCTCTTTAGAGTGATAGTCCTTTTGAGTAACAAGTTTTTGCCAGTGAAATTCAACTGCACACTTAATGAATGGCAATTATTTTTTTGTTTTGTTTTGGTTTGTTTACAAATCGGGCTAACTGCTTTGATGTTCATCCATAGTTTTTATGAAGAATTACTTTGCTATATGAAACTAAATCATTTTCTTAAAGCGTGACAACATCGAGGCAGCAACACACGAATTAAACTACACAAGAAACCTAACGACTCCCTTTGTTGACACTTTTGTGAACGAAATGGACACCCAATTCAGTGATTTGCAGCCTAAGGCAGCCATGGGATTGAAATTTATACCTGAACAAATGTGCTCCTCTCCTGTCAGTGCTAGTGACCTTGAATGGTTCAATGAGGATCTCCCTTCCCTGCAGTCCCTCCCTGCCGAGTTGCACTTTATATGGCAGGCTAGGTGGAATGGTGTACCCAACCCACCTACTTCCCTTCAGGGCTCTGTTGCACATTGTGATTCCCAGCTGTACCCCATCATTTACACTGTTTTGTCCATATCATGTGTGTTCCCTGTCACATCATGCGAGTGTGAAAGGAGTATCAGTGCCCAAGGACTTGTTAAGACAAAACTAAGATCATCAATGGGTCAGGACAGGTTGTCCGCTGTGTGCCTGCTTTCCATTCATAGGGACATGGACATAAACATTTTAATGTTGTACCTAAGTTGACGTAGTAGGATATCCAACATGGTTAAATAGGATATCCACCCATCTAACTGAGTTAAAAAAGTTATGGATAAAGATCATGTCTCCCACCACTTTAGTGGTTTGAGAGACATTTGATTTACCCCTGTGTGTATGTCTGTCTGTGTGTCTGTCACACTTGATGTGTGAACTCAAGTTCTTATTTGTTTTACATGCACTTTTATCATGCAAAATGCTGATTAGATAGCAAGAAATCGCATCATTTCAAGGTGCCATTTTAAAAAAATCAACAACGGAAGGGGACACCCTACCCGCACCCTCCCCTGTTGAGCCCCCCCTCTTAACATTTTCTGGATACGCCTCTGTAAATATACATGCCCTGCAAAGGAGCTTAAACCTGTGAAATAAATTTGATATGATTTGCTTAACACAAGGGAAAAAACTCCTGTTTTATCTTAATTTATGTAAGGCAAGAATTATCTTTTGTATGCAGAAGACTGTGCCTCCAAAGCTCCTAAAAATCATGTTTTACTTACTGAAATTCCATATAACTTGTACTTACCAAAATTTGAATATTGAATCATGGGAAAACACAAATCATCTGTTGATTCTTTACCAGAATAAAACCCAAATTAATGCTTAACAGTGATCAAAAGATAGCCATGAATATTTGTTATTCACTGCTGTTTGTTTTTTATAATTTTATAATAACACATTTCTTTGTGTTACACTATTAATATCAATATAATTTTCACTTTTATAGCATAATAAACATGTAGAATATCAAACAATTTTCAAACTTTTTCTATTGACAAGTTCTGAGGGGAAGCAACTCAGATTCTTGATTTTCATCAGACAGACTGGTAATATTTACGTTGTCTCCAGTAATCATGCAAGTATGTCTGCTTATAAACAAGCAAATTCGTTGAATTGATATCCCCCGCCAATATGCTTCTGGACACAAAAGTGTTACATTTGACACTAAAAAAAAGAGGATTTTTTCAAAATACAAAGGGCCATAACTCTGTTATTATCAGACCGTGTACAATGCCATTTGGCGTGTATCATCCTATTATCCATATATATACTCATACCAAGTTTCAATGAAATCCCCCAAAGCACTACCAAGATATGGCTCCGGACAGACGGAAGGACGGATGGACAACGCCAAAACAATATCCCTCAGCCTATGGCGGGGGATAATAATCCTAGATCTGGGAAAACAGGGCTTAATGCATCTGCATAAAATATCTTCTCAAATTAGACCAGTCCGCAAAGGCTTAACAGGGATGACACTGGGAATTTTTCGCTTAAAGTAACTCTTAAGTAAGTTTTAAATGAAAATGAAAATCCAGTCAAGGCAGAAAGCCTATTAGCCTGTGCCACACTTTAAACACATGCATTAAGCCACATTTTCCTAGAGAGAGGCTTATATATCAATTAATTTACCCGTAAAGGTTCTTCTTGGCCATCTCCAGTTGCCCCTTCTGCGGTTCCACAAGAATAGCGCTCCATCCGCGCTGAATGAAGTTGAAAGAGTTACTTGACATGAGTCCGTCATTGGCCCCGATGTCAACCACCAGCTTCTGCCACGGTTGGTGTCTGAAATTGTTAAGGACTTATTACAAGATTTTTTGTAAAAGACTGGATTTTATTTAAGTATTTATTTTTCACTGGTAAGTTGATGTTTTCTTCTCATGGTCATAAAAAAAATATTGTTATGCCCCCGGATCGAAACCTAAACGCAAAGTGTGACAGAAAGACGGACAGACGAACAGACGGATGGACGGACTGATGGACAGACGGACAGTCCGATCACTATATGATCACTATATTCTTCGAAAGGGGGCATACAAATCTGAAGAAGTAGAAGCCCAAAATAAACGAAAGATTAGTTTTATTGAATTGCAAATAATTGTCTGCTGTACAAAAGAATATATTGGGTGCAGATTCGTTCAACGCCTAGACACAATTTTGGTTCCACAACAAATACAAGTTAACATGTGTTATTTCCTTATTAAAAATTGTACAGATGTAAACAATGTTAGATTGATTGTTCTCTAGAAAAATTGTTTATTAATTTCATTTAACATTCTCAGTTATATTATTGTGTTATTTTAAGAGTGCAATAATAAAATGTTCACAACATTATAAATTCGCTGCCTTCATGCATTTTGTGATGTTCTGTCCCTATATTTTTCCAATTCTAATGGAAATACAACTTAAGTAAGCTTGATTGTTATGCTTGAGCCATTGATCTCAGGGCTGGCATTGGGTTTAAATTCTAAGATACAATAAATAATTGATTTACGGAAAACAAAATTTAAAAGAAGAATTGTTAATAGGACATAGATGCCCCCCACATTCCACTTTTGTTTTCAAACTTGACCTGACCTCTTATTATGACCTTTACTCTGAAGGCAGGAAGATGGGTGTTACACATGACATGTTGTTTCATGATGGTTTACAATTGTGACAAGTTATCTTTAAATTCATCAATATATGGCTAAGTTAAGGCTGTGACAGGCATTTTCCAATTTTACCTTGACCTCAAAGTGTCACCTTGACCTTTGAGGTTGAGAGAGCGGCTTTACACACAACAGGTCACCTTATAATGGTTTGAATTTGTTCCAAGAAATTTTTAATTCCATCAATATATGTCAGAGAAAGATATGTCTAAGAAAGGAATGTGTCACATGTTTTGAGGGCCAATTGTGATGTTTGACCTCTAAATGTGATTTTGACCTTTAACCCTTTGCATGCTGGGAAATTTGTCGTCTGCTAAAATGTCGTCTGCAGAATTTCTAAAATTAGCATTTTTTTCGATTTTTTTCAAAGAATACTATCAGAATAGCAAACAGTTTGGATCCAGATGAGACGCCACGTTCTGTGGCGTCTCATCTGGATCCAAACTGTTTGCAAAGGCCTTTAAAATTCGGTTCCCGCACTGAAAGGGTTAAGATTGGGCAACACATTGTAGCATGATGCTTTACATTTGTGCCAAGTTATTTGAAAATCGATTATTATATGGCAAAGCAATGGCTGACAATGGAATTTTCAAGCTGTTTTATTTGCAAATTGGGCCTTTGAAATCTAATTGTGACCTTGAACTTTGAGCTAGGGAGACAGGTGTTACAAGCAACACTTATGTCTTATAATGGTAACCATTTGTGCTTAGTAATTTTTAATTCCATCAATACCTGGCAAAGTTATGACTGATACAAGAATTTTCAGATGGACTTCCTGACACTCTCACACAAACGTACAGACATACAGTGCTACTGCTATATGCCACCTTCTTTGAAAGGGGATAACAAACAGACGAGTAAAGCTCAACATAAGGTTGACCAACTCTTGAGGATGAGAAAACAAATGCAGATAAATGGAAATTAAGTTTTCCTTTACATATAGGCAATAAATTATTCAATGATTTCTCAAACTAATGCAGATAAATGGAAATTAAGTTTTCCTTTACATATAGGCAATTAATTATTCAATGATTTCTCAAACTAACCTGTATTTTTGCATTTGTTTCATTACAAAGGTTGCTTCTACTGAACTTGAAACATCCAAACGGAGTGTGTTAATCCAGTGGCTGCCAGGATCTGCTGCAGAAGTTTGTTGATTGGTTGTATTGTTGCAACCCCAGTCACATGGCTGATCGTTCTCTACGTACAATCTCGATAGAGTATAGTCCATTAAATGTTTAAATCCTCCATTTTTTCCACTATGGACAGCTTCTCTAAAGAACTTGTACTTGGAGAGAACGTTGGTCATTGTATCGAGACTGTACGGGTTGCTTACTATCAATTTTACATCAGTCAGCAATTCTCTGAATTGCCACATGAGGTAAATACAGGCGATGTTTAAGAAAAGGAATTCTATGAAAAAAAGTATATATAATATTGAAACACATTTCATGAGGTACTGTCTAGTTACTACTGAATATCTTAAAAAACGCATCTTGGTCCCCGATTGTTTTCTTTGTTCCCTCTATTATGGTAATATAATTAACTTCCAGTTTTGTAGTGGTAACTAACACAAAAAGCCACCAACCATACTGCGTCTGTTAATGTTCAATCTGAAAAAGAAAATTCAAAAAAGGTATGTTAAAACATATGAAAAAAACTTGTATTTTGTTTAAGACAACTGTTATATGAGGTCACAAAAATATAACACTAACATACACAAATAGAGGATATTTGTTCAAGTGTTTTTTCACCATAATGGGAATAGGGTCGGGCCTTTTTGATTGGAAAAAATTGTGTGACTGAAATTGGGAAATGAGTTTGTTAGTTTTTTTGCTAAAATTATTTTGAAATTGAGAATAAAATAAATTCCAACAGGACATTAACTTAGGATTAAATTATAAATTATAGAACTGGATATGATATGAACAAAAAGCTGAGACTTATTAAGAAAAAAAAATTCATTGGAAATCTGCCAAATTCGAATGCAAACAAAACCTGCATTTGTGAAACACAATGCCCTGAGCTTCATCTGTAAGTCATGTAGGTAGACTCACATGCCAAATATCAGCTACATATATGAAAGTGTTTCGTAAGAAACCTCCGAAAAAGGAAATTTCACAGTCCAAGACCCATAACTTCGCCAAAAATCAATGGACTGGAACGAATTTCATATTTTATCTTGAGTTCATGTAGGTAGACTCATACAAAAAAATCAGCTCAATATCTTAAAGCTTTGTGTAAAAAAAACAAACTCCCGAAAGAGGTTATAATAGAGAACATTTCTAAGTCCATGACCCATATATTAGCCAAAAGTCAATGGACCGGAATGATTTCACACCTCATCTGTAGGTCATGTAGATGGACTCATAACCCAAAATGAGCTCAATATCTGAAAGTGTCGTGTAAAATCCCCTGGAAAACAGTTATGATAGAAAACAATTATAAGTCCAAGGCCCATGACTTCGCATAAATCAATGACTGGAATGAATTTCACACTTAATCTGTATGTCATGTAGGTAAACTCAATATCTGAAAAGCGTTGTGTAAAAAAACCTACGGAAAACAGAATGCCGGACGGACAGCAAACAGTTCTAACACCTTAATATGCCATTCCTACCTGGGGGGAGGGGGGATAAAAAAAAACACTGATATCAGGGTCAAGGTCACATCTCATGAGTGAGCGAAATCCACTCATGAAAATATCTGTTTTATATGACCACTAATGAAATCTGTAAGAAATATATTTGTTGTCCTTTACATATTATAGTTGAAAAGCATAAGATACTAATATGAATGGTTTACATGCTCATCCAGTTTGATCTTCAAGCTATTAATATGTCCTATATTGAAAGAATTCAATCAAATCACCCTGTTGTGCTTCATTGAACGTAACAGGTCTTGGTTAATTTAATCCTTGAAAAATAATTATTTGTCACTCACTTTTTTTTAACCCACACTTAATGTCTGGACTACATTTGTATTGATCACCTAAATGAATATATGTGTCAGCCAGCACCTCGTTTTTATCTTTCAATGTAAACACTATTGCAGCCTTCAAAATACTGTATTAAAGTTCTTATTGTGAAAAATGTCCCTAGTGAATTAATTATTTTTCTCCAAATCTATACATGTTTTTCATTTTTTCGGCGTTAGCTGTATACGCCAGCTTTTCACCTTAGCCTGACCTTTGTTAGCGTCCAATAGAATTCAAATAAAACTTCCCGCGGCCAAGTACAGATGAATACACTTCATTGACTGCATTGGCTGATTTGAGAATACGACCAGAACATTGGAAACATGTCCGCGTCTTTGTAACACTGTTTTACTGCGTGTTCAGCATGAAACAATTTTATATCTAATGAAAAGGCTTAATAGATAGAACAGTTTTACACTCAATCTCGACATCAATACAGTTTGTGCTTCCACCTTTTATTTTCAGAAGATTTTCAGCGCGAGAACGTTTGCACTTAAAGGCTATTTTCTCATATTTAGTACTAACTTCCATATTCCTGTCAACATGTTAACATGTTAAAGTATAGAGAGCAGTGGAAGCGAAGACTCACTTTAATGCATTGCATTTCAACTCGCGAGGTATATCGGGTCAATTTGCGGCCACTGTGTGTGAATGTCAGAGTTTACATACAGGTCATCGCTGCCTCTCTACCCTATGTGCTGATCGGAGTTCGCGGCCAGGAAAATAATCGTTACATAATAAAGACGCTATAGCGTGAACTAGGTGAACTGGAATTTTCTTTAGACCAGACAGATGTTAAATGAAGATATCCAGCGATATCATATGGTATGTAAATAATAGATTCTAAATGTGTTTTACAACAATACCATGATAAATATTATTTTTAATTCATTTAACAAGAATTATGCCATCATATTGACTAATGAATTAAGCATGAGTGCAATGATTCTCGATACTGTTAATAATCGAATCAAATAGCAACGCCAGACAAACCACTAAAACAGGTTTGTTCGAAGAACGTGCGTATAAATATTTAAAATATATACGGATACTTCGCGTGTGGCCGGTTGACTTATATGTTTTCGTTTATGACCAGCAATATGTAATAATGTAAAATAAGCCGCGAAAACTCCGCGTATCAGCCCGTACTGCATTTGCTGCAGCTAAGAACTGCACAGAAAAAGACATTCTCTATCTTTGATCTCATTCATTGAAGTCTTTACCTTTCATTAACTGCAACCACAATCAACGCCGTATATCTTTTTTAAAGATATTTCTTGTTTCTATATAAAATGATAATGTTAGATCTAATACACACAAAAACTTCAAAGACTTATTTCGTAACATGTGGAAAAACAAGAAGGAAAACATAACTGTCATGTATTGTTGGGGATTTATACAATACCAGGGCTCGAAAATTAACACTCGCACACTCGCAAAATGCGAGTGAAAAATACCGATTGCGAGTTAAGTTTTAAGCCACTAGTATTTTTTTGCGAGTAAAGAAATAGTGAAAAAAAAACAACAGTAATATTGCTAAATGCGTTCGACGTCCTGAAGGCTTAACCATAGGTCATGGAACGTCCTAATACCCGTATGCAGAAGTGTGCACCTTGTATATAGACAAGTATACTTATAGTACAGATACGAGGATGGTATTGGTACAAAGAACGTTAAACAGTCGACTAATTCACACGTGTTCATTGAACTTGAACAGACATGGCCTCGAAGCGAAAAATAACTAGTTTCTTTTTGCCCACAGATGGAAATAACAATACGAAATTAAATTATGTTTCCATCAAAATTTGCGAGAACGTTGATATTTTTGCGAGTTGGTATTAAAGCTTCTCGCAATGTTTTGCGAGTAGAAAAAAAAGGAAAATTCGAGCCCTGAATACCGAATAGATAGTGGTGTGCTTTTTTAAACTTAAAATAGGCCGACTTTGACCGCGATTTACAGGCTGACTCTGACCCTGCCATAAAATATTTTATACATGGTTAGAAACTGTGGATGTTCTTCTTTACAACGGTACCATTATAATTAATATCGGACGAATAATAATGCATTTATAACCATTTTTACCTTTTCCGGGTTTTACCTAAAAGATTTCCGGATATTTCCGGGTTTTATACCTGCCCTTTTAAATTGCACAGAGGTTTAAATCAAAGATGCAAACATATCCCAATACTATTCATAACTATACGAAGCATGCTTTGTATTAATACGGTGACGAAACCATTACTTTTTTCTACAGAAAATGTCAGTGGTACGAAACTGCAATGAGACGAACCCTCAGACTCATTTCCCCATTTGGCGAAAAATCTACCACGAGATAAGAAGGTTTTATCTGATTGTATATTCTGAAATCCCAAAGAATTGTACATAAATATGTATATTATTAAATGTGTTCCTGACATAAATTAGTTAAATCCCCATAAAAATGAAACTGAAAGTATCGATATAAATTCTTACCCTAACATGGTCCGACTAAACACCGCATATGACTTATATGCAAAATATCGAATATGACCCATGACGATATGGTCACAACTCATAAGGTGCGGAAAGGGGGCTAGTCTGTCGCAACTTCAGTGGTGATGGGTGAGAATTAATGGTCTTCTTAAGATCCAGTGACCCTCCCATGGGCACTCTTTCGTTCTTTCATTCATTTATTCACGTATTCAACTCATTTATCAATCATGTGCACATGGTTATTACGGGACACGTCAATGAACTGGCGGTCTTTTTAATCATGCATTTCTATCAACAACAAAAAACCGCATGACCGAAACAAATAAAACCAAATTGTTGTGTGTGTTTTTGTTTTTGTTGTTTTCACCAAACAAGACAATAGAAAACAATCGATACACTTGTATCAACATTCTGTGTAAAGGTTCTTTAAAGGTAAATATGACATATTGCATTTACGACTTTTAATGTGTTCCAAGCATCAAACAAAGATGGATTGGTTTAAATGCGTCGTTAAAACCTAATAAAACCCAAAGCTTTTATACTGCATTTTAAGAAATATATAATTATTCCGTTAAATGTGAATATTGAAAACAAGCGTCAGACTGCATTTGGACCTTGTATAATATAGCACCATAGAAGCAATCCAGTTCTTCTTTGATATCAAGTGAATAAATTTCAGTTTTACCGTTTGTTGCAACAAAAACTTATTAGATAATATTTGATTAAATATGTAAAATCTAGGAACAAAAAAAACACGAGAGAAATTAAACGTTAACTGCAATATAAGAATACAATTTAATTCCCGAAAAAAATGATGTGCATATCAATAGTTCAATAACAAGAAGTTAGCGCATGGTTATGAAGATATCTATTTGACAATTCTTATTGTATGCATAAAAAGAATCAAAGAATGACAAGCGACTAACACACATCAATGTCAAATAAATATTATAATGAACATGTGCTGTAATTACATGTGTAATATAGGACCACGTAGTTCCTACGTCATTATAGCGGGAATTTTCCCGTGCACATAATATCATGACGTAAGACGTCCAGAAGACGTATTAGACGTGAAAACGAAACAGCGTCATGACAAAGACTGTCAATGTTTTCATTTGTCCACTGTATTTTATTGTTAAAAACATCGGCTGATACACTCAATAAAATGTCGATATTTCGGAAGCTAATGCGGCGAAAATCACATAAAATAGAAAATGAAGACGTAAAGGAAACGGAACAAGATACCCAAAACCTTGTTGAGTCCAAATTAAGACTGGACAACGATGGCGACTTCGAGGTTGAGATTCGACAACCACCATATTCTATGGACAAGATAAAGTCTAAAAATTCAAGGAAACAATTGAATCGACAGTCCACTTCCGAAGACGACGTTTACGGGCCTTACAAGCCTTCCTTTGCGGAAGAGGTAACGGAAGCGGAGACAGAACGGGAGTCTACGGATATGACATCGTCCTCCAGCACGGAAGACGAAACAGAGTCTTTTAGATTTGATAACAAAACACTGATTTTAATAGACAAGAATACCAGAATGATGTCGAAATTAGAAAAGTTAAGGTAAGTATTTATTAGTAGGCCTAGCAATTTAGTTTAAAATATGGGAGTTTGCATGTTTGTATTGTCTTAAAATTGAATTAATTTAGTGTTTCTGTTCGCTGGGGAAGGTGAACATGTATTTAAAAATAACGACAACAGAATCAATAATAGTAGTAATAATAATAATATTTATAGTTTCGAGCTATATAACTTAGACAAATCACATAGATTCAAAATATCTACAACTGATTAATTCGATTTTTTAACGCATTGTCTTTATTCAATTTAAGAATCACTCTGACATTTAAATTTTAAAATACCCTTATCATCCGCGGTCCAAATGTAACTGCGCTTATTACTCGCCTGACTTAATTTATTATAAAGCACAAGTGATGATCACCTTTTCCCGAATTTCTGTGTCCGTTTACAGTTGTTCAAGTAGTATATCCCCGCTTATTAAATCAAGTCATATTATGGAATTAGTTGTCATCATTGTGACGTAGTTTTTTTTCTTATACATACGGCAACATCCCCAGACACAACGTAATGCTGTATGTCTACTCTTTCTATTATGTTCAACTGAAACATGATATTCGTCGCTTTTAATTTCGGTTGTTCGATAATAAAATAAAACTACTAATAATAAAATACTAGTAGTAGTGGTGGTGGAGTAGTAGTAGTGGTGGTGGTGGTTTTGGTGGTGGTGGTGGCGGTGGCGACGGCGGTGATGGCGGTGTTGGTAGTGGTGGCGGTAGTGGTAGTGGGAGTGGTAGTAGTTGTTCATTCATATGAATGAATCGGCACATACTAATAGGTATTTTCCAACAGTGTAAATGTCATGTGTACATGCATTTTTCTACTGAACAACCGAAAATAATATTCGCAAATGAACAAACACTTATTGCGTTTTTATGTAATTATTATATTTGTTTTTATCGTATTGAATGTTAGTCCATTATATATATTGTTTAGATTGCTAATGGAATTTTGCTGTTTTTATCAGAAAATAATAACAAGCAACAACGATTTAAACTATTTTGCAGAAAGCAAAGAGATCGCTTGAAGCGCCAACAGAATGAAGTCATATGTATGGAGAAGGAGATTCGCCACGTCATCGACCTTATAGCCAGGGCCAAGGTGGACACTGAAGCATTGAAACACGACGCCCTGATGAAAAAATGCGAGCTTAAATATCTCGCAAGTCAAGGTAGAATCATGTTCAAACCGTTGAACGTTTTGATGCCCTCTGTTTCAGTAGAATTTTTATGCGGTGTTAATGTGAGCTTTGTTCGTTATTGCTTCTATAGCATTCAAAATTCATTAAAGAAATACATAATGTAAACTTCGGAATATAATAACATGTATCATGTTTTAATTGGCCTTAAAATATTGAACCATTGATTGAATTGAAACAACATGCAGAAATATTCACATATCCATTAAACTTGCTATTTAAGATTATTTTTTTTTGTAAATTTGACGTTAATTTAGCAAATATGAATGTAGCAACAATTGTCGCACTTAATTTAATAAAAAATGATCGAATTCAGTAAAAATGATCAAAAACTCGACATGGAATGTACACAAGTTTAGGTCGGTATAGTTTTAAGTCGGTCGTGCTAGGGTAAAGAAACACTCACGTCCGATTATCCTTCAATGAAAAAACTGACTATGTATCATTGTTCTGCAATCGAAAGTATCTTTAGGGTGCATAATCAATGGGCTTTACACGCGGGCTGGACAGAATGAAAACACACCACACAGAACTTTATTTTGGCAAATATTTAAATATGTTTGCGATAATCTTTTGTGCATAAAACAAGTTTTTCTTGCAGTTTTGCCGATATCTCAAGATGAAAAAATTTGTTATTGAATTCGTCTGAAATCGGTGCCAAAATTTCACGTTGCGTGCAGCATAACCGTGTTTATGAGTTGCTGTAAACATCGAATATTTGGCTAAAAACACCGGCTTATTAAATAAAACAATTCTGATGTTGCTTTTTTTTCAAATTGCCCTAAGCCGCATATAACTTTCTTTTATGCACTAGTTGAAAATCTTTGTTTTAAAAAGTTATTTGAAAAAACAAAGCACCACTTACCGGTGTGTTTAAATTAACATCCATATGTGAACCCCATAAAGTCACGTGATCCTGCACCCTGATCTTGTATGTAATGAGAAGGATTGACAGGACCCACTTCGCGTCTAACGTCTCCCTATGGTGTGTACACACAAAAAGTAGACTTCAAACTAATGGCTTGTCTTCTTACAATAGCATTGCTTTGAAATTGTTATCTGGTGAAATTGATTAACAAGCAATACTTTTTAATAGCGAACATCAATACAAAGTTACATTTAGCTACGGCGTTACATCCGACATGGATTTTTTTTATAAATAAAAGTGTCTTTTGTTGGGGAAAATCATGAAAGCCATTATTATTATTCTCAAAGGGGTACCTTTTTCTGTTACTAAGTACCCGAGGGTTTCGACATGGAAGCTCGTCAGAAGGCGACGGCGCTCTACAGGCGCTACAGCCACATTCGGTCGCTCCCGGAAGCCAAGGCGCTCCTGCAGCACATCCGGCAGAAAGTTCGGACGCTCCAGTACATAGAGCTGCTCACGTACAACAAGGTGAGCCTCTCGCTTCCCGTGGTCAAATGCTCTTGAATATTGCACACATGCATTGTGCGTCACAATATTTTCAGTGTAAAAAGAAAAATGTAGTAAACATACTCAAAGTCACTTGACATCATTGCTACATGTATTATTTAAGTGTGTGCTCGTGCAAGTTGAAGAAATTTTCGCTGTATTTAAGTTGAAATAACATTATAAAGTGAAATCCTCAACGTTTGTAAAAAATGGTGACGTTTGGCCGATACAATGCGCAGAAAACGGTTATTTCTATAAATAATTCGTATTCGCAGGCGATGGAATTTCAACATGGCTTGAAGAAGGCCAGCGTGAAAAATGCCTTCAGCGAAATGCTTCAGAAGAATCCACAGCCGCTCGACGCCATTGTCGACGCACTCCGCCGTACCTCCGAGGCGTCCATGGCGAACACCACGACAATGAGTGCGCTGAGTGCGTCAGCGACGACGGCGACGTCAAACATAACAAGTAATTCAGACGCGCAATCCGGATTGTCTAGCACTCCGGCGACCACCACAGTGACTATCGAATCGCAGGAGGCGGCGATCGTGCCGACGTCTTACCCAGATTCGCCCGTAGTGCAGTCGTCCCCCTCAACTCCCCCAGTACAGCCCGTGTTCGGACCTTTCTCTTTCCGGGCACCGACACTCGAGACTATGATATAGTGTGCTCGATTATATCCTCCCAAACACGCAGTCATGATATCTTGCAAAATGCAATTATTTAAAACGTTGCAGTAATTGGAAACCAATGTGAAGGTTACACTGAAAGTTTGAATAAACAAACGGCAAATTTAAAGGGTCTAGCAGTTATTATATCCTCACTGTCAAATGGGGCTGGGCAAACTTGTGAAATCGATTTTCCATTGTCACTCCGTCCGTTCGTCGGATTTTCGAGTCTAATTAAAAAAAGTGATTAAATTGTACATACATATTTTCGAGCATATGATATTGCGTACCTCCATCTTTTAACATGTAATATTCGTTTAGTTTTGAGAAGTGGGATGTGAGGGCGATATTTTTTGTCCGATAATTCATAAATGAGTGTTACATGTTATTGCTTATTTCCAAATCCATAACTTGAATATTGCATTTTAAATACCGAAACTTAACCGACGGTTAAACTATCAGCGATTAAGGCCTTAATCCGTGTGTGCAATACAGTGTAAATGAAAATATTGGCCGTTCACTCGGTAATCCGTCATAAATATACAGACGTTTGATTGAAAGTTTATTAAAGGGTTTTGACTCATACTAACATACTTCATTTGTGTAAAAGGTGATTTGCTGTTTTGTGTTTGTTTGTTTTTTCCTGAGACTCAAATTGCGACAGATAATCTCTTAATAAAATAGAGGATATTTTTGGAATCGGTGGAATATCGATTTTTATTAGCGAGTGATCATAGAAAATAATATTTTCACGAATAGCGCAGCCACTAGTACAAATATTTTTTTATATTATCACGAATGAATTAAAATTGTGCTTCAACCAATTTCAACACATTTTTCTTTTTATTGTATGCCTTTTCACCGTTTATTTACATTGTTAAAGAGCTTAGCTGAAGAATTTCGCTTCAATAATGACCTGATTTCGTCAAAAACTGTTTGAAACAGTGAATTATCATTTGTAGTGCTCTTATATTTCCTTATAACCACCGAAAAGCATCGAATAATCAAGTGTAATAAGCTAAGCCAAACGATTAACTATGTTCCACTTTCATATATCTCAAACTTTTTAATACTTTTTAAACTAAAAGCACGTTATTTACCACTTTAAAAATGTGCTATATGAAACGAATCTTACAAAATAACGTACCTTTCTTTATATGTAAACGTTAATTTTGCGAGTATGATGAGCAAAAATTATCGAAACTCAGCCTGCAATACCCAACAAAGTTTGGGTTCGTAATCAATAATAAAAGTTGGTCGATTTAGTGGAAAGAAACATTATTGTTCAAACAAATGATAACCAGATGTGAGGATGATATAACGAATTCAAAGTTGTTTTTTGGAGGAAATTTACATTTTCTAATTATTATTTATGTATACATTATTTAACTGTGATAAATGATTACATACAAATAAACTGTATTCAATCGTGTTATCAGAGCATCTTATAAGCAATGCTCCGTAAAACGAGCACTTATATACCACGAGCTAGTAAGTTTATAAATTGCGACTAAGGTCCTTTAATAACTACTTTTCAAATTAGCCTTTCGATCATGCAATGATTACAAACGCCAGATTCATTTGCCAAGAATCGATTAATTTAACAAAAGACAAATGCAGAACACTTTTATTTTGCACATGTATGTACCTATTAATGTGCTTGCTGGTTGCATTTGAAGAACATTCTAAAAAGGAACTTATTTTGTATGTTACATGTATGAAGGCGTTACGTGCCGGTGAGACTTAAACTGCTTGATAATGAACGTGATCGGAGAAATATCATTCGTGTAACGAGCAATACAAACATACGCACAAGAACCTGGAAAAAGTATCTTTGATGTGTAATTACATCAATGTGAACAACACGAATGCAAAATATATGGATATCAGGAACTATTTCGAGTGAACACGATCTCGAAGTTTTTCTCTTTGCACTTCGTTCATATCGAGCGAAACTTGGTTAGTAGTCGTGCTCAAACACTGTCTAGAGTAATGCGAAATAATGCAAAATAGTTATAAAGTGCCGAGCTTTTACCTCAAACCACTATTGTAAATAAATTCTGCAATGATTCTGCATTGCAATTCAAAGTAAATTTGTGAATAATTCAAGCGCAGGAAATGTTCGAACGCCAAGATAACTTCATTGACCGCTGAAGGCTTTTAAATACGCGATGAACGTCTTCAACCTAATATCTGAGGGCGGATTACGCCCAGTTAACGAATGTGTAAAAGGAAATCGTGATGTCATAGAGTCGCGATGTCACGACGGAAAGACACCGCTCATATATGCCGTCTGTGAAGCGAAAGACGACGCTAGAACGCAGATCGTGCGACTGTTATTACGTCAAGGATGTGACGTCAACGCATCGGACTATAACGGGCGTACGGCGCTCATGTTTGCGGCCATGGACGTCGATAAAATCGACATAGTGCGGCTCCTTGGCCGCTGCAAGTATTGCGACGCCAACGTTCGCGATTCGGAGGGCGAAACGGCGATAATGCACGCGATAATGGGCAACAATATACCGGCGTTGAGGTTACTAGTGAACTCAACGTCCATGAAAAGCCCGGCGGATCTAGAATTGCGCAACAGGAACGGTCTCACCGCACTTGAACTGAGCGTCAAACTGCAGATGGCGGAATGTTGCAGGATCCTGGTGAGTGAGGGAGGCGCGAACGCGAAGCAGATCAAGAACCAGATCGGCCTGATGCGACTCATGGAGGATGACCACCTCATTTCGCGAACAAACACTCCGCATTCTAGAAACGCATCGCGCCTCCTGATGAGACAAAAGCTTGGTTCCCCGATTCCGGAGAATAAACTTTTTGAAGGACCGTACATGTCACGTGACAACACGCCTAGTTACCAGGATGAGTTGAGAGAAGAATTAACCCCCAGGCAAAGTCTGTTTAGGTCCAACAGCCTTCACCGTTCTCATAGCAATCTTTTTAAACGTCGACCGGAAGCCGGTACTCGTCCGTCAAGTTTAAACAGCACAGATTTATTCGGGATTCTCAATTCGGACAAAAACGATCTAAAACGGGTTCTTACGCCAATTTCCGGACGGAATACGAATGTTACTCCGGAGACAAGAGACGAACAAACCGATCTTAACCGAACACGTTTACCCAGCATCCCTAGTGGCCGGAAGCTTTATCTTATACAGCAGCGCAACAAGCTGGAACGTTAGCGTTGTCTATTTTCTGTCAATTAATTTTTTATGTTAATGAGAAGGTGTATTTCCATCATCCGCAGCAATATTGCTGACAGTTGTGATATAATTTACAAGTGAGTCGTGTTCTGAGAAAACTGGGCATAATGCATGTGCGTAAAGTGTCGCCCCAGATTAGCCTGTGCAGTCCGCTTTTATGACATTTTTCGTTTAAATGAAGTCTTTTCTGAGCAAAAATCCAATTTAGGCGGAAAGTATCTTCCCTGATTAGCCTGTGCGGACTACACAGGCTAATCTGGAACGACACTTTACGCACATGCATTATGCCCAGTTTTCTAAGAACGCGACTAAAGTTTATTTACATATAAGGCCTATAAGAGCAAACTGTTCACATAGCAATTTTATACTTTCATGGTTTACCAAGTGTGTTATTTTTCTGTGTTGTGTATGATTTTATTATGTTTATATTAATGACATCGACTTTAGTTTGATATATCATCGTGCCATTTTATTTGTACAACAATCACATACATGTTGTTTAAAATTGAAATAAATATGTTGTTTTTTTGCCAACATCCAAGCCAAAAATATTCAAAAGCATACTTTTTGTGTTTATGTATATGACAATATTTGTTTATGTAACCAACAGATATATAGGTCACAATATACTAAAAGATTTCCTTAACAAATTCAATTTAAAAGCAAAAACTTTAACAAAAAATAAACTCAAACTATTGTGCAAAGAGACTCTCCTAACCATACACATTCTTAAAGAACATTCCACGCCGCAATGATTAAATAATAAAAAAGATAGATAATGCGGTATATAAAAAAGAACTCTACGCGAATCAAAGTCCACTGTTTTACATCCATCTCTTTACGGGCTATTCGCCGGATGATGAAGATGTACCGCCAACTGTCATAGTATTATGTGGTCTTCAACCTTTCGGTAAAACAATTTATAGTAAACAATACAGTTTTCCTACCACATGACATGCACAAAGGAATATTTCTTTCTTTATTTTCTTTTCGGCGTCGCTGTCATACCCAAGTAATTGCCAAAATAGGTCTTTATCAACAGCAATATTATGTTGGAGAAATTTTCAGCCAGTAAGCCCCAATTGATAACTAGAATTTTAGCATTTGTCCTCGACGAATGTTTAATTATCATGTGATGAACGGCTTGAAAAATCGTTGTTGTGTAGTATTATATAGCATTAAAGTATGCAGATCCTTGGAAATATCCACTTCTTGTAGATTTGTTCAAAAGACACATAAACCCGATTTTCGGCGCTGCTACTTATAGTCTTATACGTGTCTGTATCAACATTTCGCTTATAATACTTACTGTACTATTGTATTGTCAATGTGTCAATTTCGGAGAAAAATTTAGTTTAACTGTAGTTTTCAAAAACGCGTATTAATTCAAGGTCTTCTAAGAAACGCATTCTATTTAAAATATTCATTTGCAAATTGGCATTCAGATGTGAAACAAGTCAAAATACGACTTAAAAACTCTAGACCAACGAATTCTGTTGATCGGCCACGATTATCATACATGAGACTTTGTATTAAAAATGAACCCAAAACTATATAAATGTAATTCATTTACACCTTTCTTAATGATGTTAAATACCTAAAATCCATTGTAAATTAATGATGTTAAATACCTCAAATCCATTGTAAACGGTGACTATACATGTATCGGTACACACGAAATTACAATAATAGCTATGCCTTTGAAAATGCGAGTACACTCAAGTTTATTTCAACATTAAGCAAAATCATCCTCAAGGATATACATGGACTATCTGTCGGTTTAAATGTCCTGGGTTGAGCCGCAATCGTGAAGAAGCCGGCGTCTGCCGTACTTTTGTGATTCGCATTTTCCCAGTGCAAGACGTCACTTTGTAAACATTAATGAAACAAATCTGTTCAATCGCGGATGATAATATTTATACTTATATTTGAATAAATGTTTGTGATGATTAAATTAATTTTAACAGAACATATGCATTATCCGAGCCTGTCCGGAATCTCTGTCAAAAATGACACAATGCTCTCGTCAACTGTAACCCTTGCCACTTTTAGTTTCGATTATTTTGATCTCCTGCCACGTGGTGTACACCATATGCAATACAACGATGTTTTTGAACATCATAACACAAACACAAAAGTGACATGACGTCTTTTATGTAAGTCAATCATTTACATATATGTACAATTTGATTGCAACGCTTAAAAGGGACTGTCAACCACGACGACGAAGAAAAGAAAAGTTGTAAAATACCGTATTTTTTACAATTATTAGTTTATATTGATTAAAATATCACGACTGGTATATTACATTACTTGCAAAAAGTTGTTAAGTTTTCATATTTTCAGTATATTCGATATTAAATTTTACTGGTTATGTCTACCAGGTAACTACCAGTTAACTCTAAATGACGCCAGTAGATTGATCATCATCGTCACGTGGTAAACCCAGCAATGCAAATTGTGCATGCGTTGTGAATTGCATATATTTTATATATCAAATGATCAATCTACTTGCGTTATTTATAGTGTGTATATCGTTATGTCACCTATTTTCGCGATGAACTTTCGATTTCACTTTGCGAAATTTTATTACCGAATATACTGAAAACATGAACTTTTTTCAAGTAATGTAATATACCAGTCTTGAAATTTTAATCAATATAAACTAATAATTAAAAAAACCCGGTTTTTTAGAACTTTTATTTTTTCGTCATTCGTGGTTGACAGTCCCTTTACAAAATCGAATATGCAAGTTATATGAAAGGTATGGATTCGAACGTTATTTGATGAAATTAAAAATACGGACGCAGTTTTGGATATCGTAATTAATAACAGGTGAGGATGAGTATGATCAAAAACATGGGCTTTAATAATAATATTAAATTCTGCGAGATCATGTTTGACATAGAAACAATTCAACAAATATCAAAGAAATGAAACTATTATGTCATACTTAATCACGATACGTACAAACCATTAATTATGTCCGATTAAGTTTTATTTACAATGCTAGAATGTCAAATGAAATAATGCCTATGAAAATATCTTTAGTCGGTGTGGCCAATGGCACAACAAAGGTTGACTCCCACCTTTCTTTTGGTAAAGTCATATAATTCTTTTCATTTGAAAAGCAAATTTTGCCGTTAGAATACGACGTCCTCACAAACCCTTAGCTGACTTTCTCGGGTTGCTATCATTGCTATGGCAACGTAAAACTACTATACATATACTCTTTGCTCTAGGTCATATATTTCAATAAATCGTTCCTGAGCAAAACTTTAAGCTGCTGTTGTTTCTTTATGTTGTTTAGATCTTTTTATGAAGATCATATTTACCATATACTTGCCTTTATTTTAGGGTCGATAACTCAACAATCTAAAGTAGCGCCTAAAATCGCATAATCCAGGTCAAACTTACTTCAATAAGTAATACAATGTAACTACCATTAACTTGAGCATCAGAAACTAGATTACTTCTTTGCTATCTTGGAATTTATTATGGAAGTCGAGTAAGCGAATTCGAAGGTTACTTATATTTATTGAATCAGCTCTTTGTAAGGTACAAACGCCGAGTCAGCGTGCTCCAGACGCATGGCATCTGTTTCTTCCCGTCGTCTGGGCGCTCTAACTCCGCCACGCGTTCTCTGACAGTGATCAACATGTCCTCCAAGTGGTCTGATTTGTAATACTCTTGAAACACCTGTACGCAGCTTTGAATAAACCAAGAACCCCGGAAGCTTGTACCGCCTGTCTTCCGAAAGGACTTGTATCCTTTGAAAAAGAATAATATGCTCTGATTGTAGTGATCCCATGACTATTGCATCCAACCAATTAACCCGACCGACAATTTGTTTTCAGATATCGATCCTCAAACCACAAGAAATTGTTTCGACCCTATACTATGAATTTACATACAAGGTATACAACTCGACATTGAACATGCGGACAACGGTTAATAACCACGAATTCAGTCTATAAATGAATAAATCTGACTAAAATACATATTTATTGATATATATCATCTTAAAGACAATAATTGATTAAAAGTGCGCTCAAATCTTACTGTACTCGTAACCAAGTAAGCATATAATACAAAGATCTTCACAATTTCATGAACTTTGTTCAAAACTCTGCCATTCTGTCACGTCGCAATGGATTATTTGATTGGCTATTGACAAATCCTTTATCGTATATCGAATGGCTCCCAGCTACAGTTCAAACGATTTGTTTGGTATCAAATCGAAGATGTATATGTAAGCAGTAAGAAAACAACCCTATTCTTTACACTTCATTGTTATACATGTTTCTAGAAAACACATATAACTTTTTATGGTATTTATTCAAAGGTAAAGGCCGTACCTTCCTGATGATATATTGGCAAGTAGCTTGGTTATGGTGAATATCTACATAAGAAGAAATATATGTGCATTACTGTGGTCCTTAAGAAATTCAGTTAAGATTAGTTCGGTGAAAGATTTTCGAAAACCGGGTATTTTAAACTTATTGCATTGAATGACTGCAATGGTGTCATATTGACTCCTTCAAAAGTTGCATTTTATGGAATGATTTATTTAGAGGCAATAAATAGGAAGACACGTATACAGGTAGCAAAATGAGCTCCTCGATCCAATACCTTTTATGCATACCAATGATACAATGTTGCTTGTCTGTTTCATTTCTACATATATTTGCATCCGTCTCAACAAGTCACTCATCTATATCATAATATATTAATTGGTACCATCACTATCATTTACTTTTTGAACGCGTTTGCTGTAATTGATTTTGTTCCTACAATGCAATGGTTGAAAAGGACCTTTACCATTGCATGGGCGGTATAGACGTTTTTATGAACAGAAGGATCAATTCAACGAAATTACTGTATCCGATTGCAATTATGTTATGTCGTTATACAACCACAAATTGGTCTCACATGATTCTGTCAGTATCATGTCAGGTTGGGAAAAAAATCAGTACATTGACGAATACATAAAAACATAAATGCACTTTCCTTACTAACGTTTTTGTATATAAGCCAATGCGGTGTGTTTTTTCTCCGACCTGACAAATATATCTTGTTGACTTTTTAAAGAAACATTTATATCACTGTTGGGCCTCTTAGACCCCATTTAGAATTAATTTCTGCAAATGTGATCTTGACGGTTTGATGGCGCCATAGCAACCTGCCTAATCATTATGAGATAAACAATGTTATCCAAAGTGCATGTACTGTAATTGTATTTAATTTGAACTAGTTTTCAGAAAACTTCAATTAAAACTGATTATTGCTGGAACCTAACCGAGCAAGAATTCACCATCCTCACCGACAAACTCAGCAGGTGTGCCCAAAGACTGAGAATTCTTATCCAACATTGGTATTTAAAAGGTCAGGAATTCTATTCTATTGATTGCTATGGCCTCCGTTTCTGGGGTCTAATGGCATCAAAATGACACTTTTATACAGCATTTAACCCGAAAAAAAAGACAGAAAAGGACAAAAAGAACTTTTTCGATAGCTTTTTACAACCTGTTTAATAGCATAAATAACGCCTCTATGAGTTTTTATTATTTCGGGTGTTATGCATTGTTTATGTTTGCTTTTTAAAACTCACAAGCTCTGATCATTCTATCAAAAAATAGTTTTCAAGAAGTACTCTAAAACATATTTTTAAACTACAATTTTAATGTGTTGGTATCAAATCAGAAGTTATATATTTAAGCTGTTCGAAAACAAATACTTTGTTCAATCTTCATTTTTAACTGGTCTCTAGCCTCACATATTTTTGAGGAGTTTTCTGCTAAAGATAGCAGCCTCCATGCCCTAAATGCCGATGTGTAATTTCTGATAGTAAATATTTTGAGGGTGCATTAATATCGCTAGTTGTCGAATACATTATGCGTTGTGATAGCCCGTAATGATAAGATGGCTGCCTATGTAGAAAAAATACACCGCACGATTCTGTTAATTGTCAAACCGTTTGGAATAATTTCGGAATATATATCAAACATTTTGTAGGTTATAACATAACAATTATTGATTGCTGAATGTATATTGGATCATATACACCTCCGATTCGATTTGCATTCAGAATTGTTGTACATCCGAGGTTACTTATCCGTTTTATACTTTATATAAAACATCCCCTGTGCTCCAATCCGGGCATTTCCGGAAACATACATTTGCTGCAGTTAAGGAATGTATGTGAAGGGCGACAACTTACCTGGTGTCGTCGAGAAGGCTAAAAGCGTATCGGCGTCAAGAGGCACTTTACTAATGATGTCATCTTCGTCAATTTCCGCTTCGGAATTTTCAGCTTTATCGTCATCCTCATCGATTTCAACGCCATCTTGGCGAACTGATCCTCTACACGCTTGAAGCAGGAAGATTTTTGGCCGCCCTGTAAAATTCATATATCAATTCGGTGTGTTAAGTTCACGGTCGTTTTCCATTTATCGAAACTCCTCACAGGAGTTATCTAAATAGCGAACAACCGCAATGACAACTGAAATAGTTGTTATATCTAGCAGAAAGAGCAGCTTGTAACTTTTTACTTATTTAATATAAATAAGTGCCTTTTTTCTACATATACAACCATTTTAGGTATCGTTTACAATCGTTTACAAGAACACGCAAATAAAAATACGAAATAAATGTAAAACTCATCTATAATAACACTCATACTTTAATCGACAATCATCACGTTGTTTGCAATGGCCTCAGCTATTTAATATGAGCTATGATTGCACCAGTATATTCTTTATGTGGAGGCATCCGTTAAAAACATAGACATCAAAATATGTGTTCGCATATCATCACCTTTGTAACCGTATGTAATCACAAGCAATATTTAAAAATTACATAACGTTAGAATTGGGAAAGCTACCTGGCCGTCAGAGGGCAAATACCTGTGTAATTTGGAATTGTGTCGTTTCGAAATTCCATTCGAATGTCTTCAGCGGATTTAAATTTGTCGTCAGTGGTTGCAATTCCATTCTGAAAACAATTAAGAAACAGAGTCATAGTTCATGCACAGAACGTTAAATATTGCATTATACAATCAAACTAATGAAATTATAGATATGGCTATAGTCAGATTTACCGAAATCGCAATTTATTAATACCGATTTAACAACCACACAATAAAACTTAAATTGCATATGAATGTTAGTTCTTTAATAGTACAACAATTTGTAAAACCGTATTCTTGACAAAAACTCTATTAATGATGGAAACGCATGTGACGAAAAAGTAAAATTAATGCAACTATATATGTATGTCGAATAGGAAAGCATGTAAACAAAAAAATAAGCAAATTACGCGTACTTGATTCCCATGCCCCATGATTGCGCATATAAAGCAGTATATGTTTTTGCCTAGTACACCATTGAGTTTGTTTTTAGCTGCCTCGAGATACTCATTCAGTTCGGCTAGGGATAGATCTTTGTCGTTGACATCCACCTCGAAGTGGACCTCGTCTCTGAAGAAGCTTTTCAAAGCCTTCACATCATGATCTGCAGCTGTGGGTATTATAAGGCAATTAGTAGTTATGATAGCGTGATAGTTATTTTAATTAACAGTGTTAGTGAATACATACTAACTTATTTTATCAGATTGTGTTTGTATTTTTATTAAGTGTTGTTGTTGTTTTTTTGCCATAGTTGCAACCAGTGTGGTTTTTGCTGAATTATGAAAATACGATTGATTATCAGTTATTGCTTACCGTTTCGTCCATTCGTGTAGTTGATTATCAAAAGATAGCCACGCCTATCTTTATAGTCATAGCAACTACGTCCTTTTAGGTCACGAGTCCTTATTGGGTCCTCTTCATCAGCTGTGACATGATCAAAAGGATCATCAAGTCCAATTGTATTGTTCATATATTAAAATACATATTAACGAGGAGTATATTAACCAGACCTCTCTCCTTGCTTTTGTTAAAATGTTCATTGATACAGTTCGTAGAATAATACAGTAACTGTAAAATGTAAACTTCAATGACTGTTCGTTCTCTTAACGGAATTTTATAAGATATTGGATGAAATCTATGCCTGTAAAAATGTTAAAAGAACATCGAACTGTTTTCTTTTACTTTTGAGAGAAGGCGTGGTTGCTAATCTAATAACTTAAGTTAAACAGTTACGTACTTTCCAGTGACGACACCCGATTTTTCTTTGGTTCTGCAAAAAAGATAACCATTAAATTATACAAGGCATTGAATCGTCATTTAAAATGAACACCAAAGTAAATGTACATTCATAGTATGTGTCCGAATACGATGTAACCTGTCGAAATAATATCTGGGCGCATTATTGACTGTAATATGTTTGGTAACCTTTTAAATGGGTTATGCTCAAGTTAGTTTGACTTGGCATTGTTGCAATGTTGAGTCAAGGAACATAAGATCAATATGTAGAGATATTATTCTATAATCTGGAAGTATTTCATGCACGGAAAGTGACGAATTGGCAATACAAAATAGGGTTAAAACCGGTTGGATTACTTCCTTGCCCGAATACTTAGCCCAGAATTAATCACACAAAAACAGGTGTAAATAATAAAAAAATCATAGCAAAGCAATTCAAATTAAAAACTAATAAAATAGAATATAAATTCATGATCACCATTCAGGTATGTATGGATATCAATATACCTTCAAGACGACAAGGCGGGTCCTCGGCAGCTCTCTTTTTTGTACGTGTACCATTTGATGTGCTGGGACCCGAAATATCTGTGCGAACAAAACGACGAATAAATAACTTGTTGTTTTGTTGCCCACAGTTCTTCCTATTTGCTTTTTATGCTCCCCCATTTTTATTTTTTTTATTTATTTTTTTTTGGGGGGGGGGGGAGGGAGCATATGGTCGCCGCTTCGTCTGTCCGTGCGTGTGTCCATCCGTCCGTGCACCATTTTTGTCCGGGCTATTTCTCGGCAATTAATGACCGAAATTCAATGAAAATTTATGGAAAGCTTCACTGCCAAGAGGAGATGTGCATATTATCATTCGGTTCTGGTCGGATGATTTTTCACAGAGTTATGGCCCTTTGAAATTTTCCATTAACTGTACATATAGTGCAATTCTTGTCCGGGCTATTTCTGAGCATCTAATGACCGGAATTCAATGAAACTTTATGGGAAGCTTCACTACCAAAAGGAGATATGCATATTATCGGCCAGTTCGGGTCGGGTGATTTTTCACAGAGTTATGGCCCTTTGAAATGTTCCATTCACTGTACATATAGTGCAATTCTTGTCCGGGCTATTTCTCAGCAACTAATGACTGGAATTCAATGAAACTTTATGGGAAGCTTCACTACCAACAGGAGATGTACATATTATCAGCCGGTTCTCGTCGGATGATTTTTCACAGAGTAATGGCCCTTTTAAATTTTCCATTGTACATATAGTTCAATTCTTGTCCGAGCTATTTCTCAGCAACTTATTATGGGAATTAAACGAAACTTTATGGGAAGCTTCACTACCAACAGGAGATGTGCATATTATCAGTCGATTATGGTCGGGTGATTTTTCACAGAGTTACGGCCCTTTGAAATTTTCTATAAACTGTACATATAGTGCAATTCTTGTCCGGGCTTTTTCTCCCCAACTACTGACTGGAATACAATGAAGCTTTATGGGAAGCTTAACTACCTTGAGGAGATGCGCACGTTATTTGTGGGTTCTGGTTAGATGATTTATTAACAGAGTTATGGCCTTTTGAAATTCTTAAGTTGCTAAACCATCCATCGTATTATTTTGTCCAAAGTTATGCCCCTCAAGACGTTTCCTTTTATCTGAATATATAGTGCAATATTGTGACAAAACAAACCTTTGGGGAGCATCATCCGTCTCCGACGGTTTCTTGTTTTAAATTAGCTTTTGTTGTTTCCATCATACCAAGTTTGCCAATCTGGTCATGCCAGTATATAAATTGTGTTGACTTCTGCGCCGAAATTTGAGATTGATGCATGCGTGTCTATATTCATGTACATTAACAAAGGGTGTGTCCTTTGCACTGTTATAAATATAATTATGTTCATATATTGTAGCATTCGAGCGTACATGTATTTAAATATTTTAGAATAGCAAATAACATCACTGTTGCGAATGGTTGTTTTCTTTTTTATCTATTTTTAAGTTTACTGTACTACATTATATGTAGACTTGTAAAACATTGATATAAACCTGTATCGTTTTTCATTTGGAAGTGTTGTGTTCTAAATGACAATCTTATGGAGTAGGTACCACTAACAATTTACAGTGTGTGCAAAATATCAAGTGTCACAAGGTTATTATGATTTAAAACTTAATGTTGAACAATATCGTATTCGTTATGATAATTTTGATAAAGCAATTGGCCTTCTTCGTTTAAACCTTTGTACCTAAACTCAGTGCAAACGAGTTCATCATCTGTCGTTTGGCGTAAACAGAGTAATATTGTTGAACATTAAATATGCACAATAGTGCGAATGCAGAATGATTAATTATGTAAGCTGAATTCGAAACCAAAATTTGAGTACTACGAAACCAAAAGTATTATTAACATTCCTTCCAAATGAGTAAATGAAGTAAGCGATTAAGTGCTTATCGAGAAGTTATCCAATGCTTGACAAGAACATAAACATGTAAACCGTCAATATCTAAATGCGCGTTAAAATGTTCCCATGCAGTGAATGTTTCGCTATATATATATATGTGTGTGTGGTTGGAAGTGTGTTACAAGTTATATTTAAAAACTTATAAATAGAATAACGGAAATCTTAATTTAGATGAACACACGAAGGAAGTGAAAAACTAACATGTGAATCTTTTTCATGAAACCACATACATCTTTTCTTATAACCTGCATCAAGCGATCTATTTCATACTAATGTCTGAGTTATTAATATTCAGTGCATGTATACATAATATAGTATAGATAGATTAATATTCGGTAATTGAAGGAATGTTGAACGCTTACAGAAGCACACATTCACAAATGGCGAAGGTCTGACTCTTAAATTATTACCTTTCGGACAATCCGGCAACATTGACTTTATGTCCGCGTCCGCCGTCCTAATTAACGTAACGATATCTAAACAATTGCTTACGCTAGCTATGTTTATCAATGCATCATAATTTCCTGGTGCCAGTTTTCCAGAACTCTCCAATAATGTGAACTTGTCAAAAAGCGATTTGGCATTGCCCAGTTTCCCTTTTGGTATCCCCTGTGCTTTAAATGCTTCCACAAAAGCATTATATTCATCGCTGCCCGTCACAAATTCTGCTACTATATCCGTCTTCAATTTGACGTGACGTTCCCTAACTGTGTCAGGTATTTCCGCCATTGTTCAATTCAAATGTTTCGTCCAACGTTGTTCAGTGTATAACTCAATACTTTAACAAGCGTATGTTTTGCGGCAAAAAATGAGTCAGTTTATCTATAAATACTTAAACATGTGCGGTAGTAAAGCAGCGTTTAACGTTTTGAGTTAAATCGAGTTATGGGTAATCGTTAAAGTGAGTCGATATCTCAATTTGCGGGTTTAAAATGCATGAATCACGCAAGCAATCTTTGCACATTATGAATTCATTATGGCAACACTTTGTGCAAAATCGTCTCTTATACCATGAAGAGCCCACGTGACATTGTGAGTCGAGGTTATAACACTTAAACTTGAAAGAGTAGCGCATTGTTAAATCGTTCAAGTCTGTAAATTGTTAAATAATCAAAGCGCTGAAGGCACTGTAGGTGTTCGCTGTTGTAAAATGTCGTCCTTGATTAGCTTGTGCGCATTGCACAGGCTAATCAGTATGCACAGCCTTATCTTATTTGACATGCATTAAGCCCCGTTTTCCCTGAAAGCAGCCAATATGTACAGATTTCAATGATGAACACTAGACTGGCCAATCTCGTCTAACAAGCTGTTAAACACTTTTAGTCACATAAACCCTATGCAGTGCACCAGTGGTGAACTATAAACAGTCAAATGTGGTGGTTATATTTCCATTTGTCGTCTGCTGCAACAGGCAGCGGTTGTATTTCCATACCGTACCTAAGGCTTCTAAGCACAAACTGATTTGCAAAATATTATCTGTAACATCAGTGTGAGCTAACGCTCACACTTAAAATGATGTTCGTGCTTTAAAGGGACTTGTTTGCAGTACCTAACAAGCTGTTAAACACTTTTAGTCACATAAACCCTATGCAGTGCACCAGTGGTGAACTATAAACAGTCAAATGTGGTGGTTATATTTCCATTATTCGTCTGCTTTATTCGTCTGCTGCAACAGGCAGCGGTTGTATTTCCATACCGTACCTAAGGCTTCTAAGCACATACTGATTTGCAAAATATGATCTGTAACATCAGAAAAATGATGTTCGTGCTTTAAAGGGACTTGTTTGCAGTTAATGGCAATAAAATATTTTCATAAACTCAACAATAATTGTTTGCATCGTATTAAAACATTTACGATAACACCTCTGGCTGAGATTTTTTTCAATTAATGTACTTACAATTGAAAATCATCAAGCGAAATCGGAAAAATAAAAAAGCGGTCTTTATCGATTATATTACCGCAATAATGATGGTCTTTCCAGATTTAATCAATGCAATCAAGTAATAGTAGTATGTCCAGATTTTGTTCAATTAATGTACTTACAATTGAAAATCATCAAGCGAAATCGGAAAAATAAAAAAGCGGTCTTTATCGATTATATTACCGCAATAATGATGGTCTTTCCAGATTTAATCAATGCAATCAAGTAATAGTAGTATGTCCAGAAAGTTCTGTCCTTTTTGTGCTTTTTTTTTTTGGGGGGGGGGGGGATTTTATGAACTATTATGTCTCTAGGTGGCCTTATCGCTTCTGAACTAAATCTGTAAAACGTGGCTTATCCCGTTCCCGAATAGAGCAAATGTATCTCTTGGGCTGAAATTGAACAGATTCGCAATTTCCTGAAACTGCAGGTTCAGTCTTAATTTGAGTCTTTTCTACAGTTGATCTTCCAATTTCATATTTTAAATACTCGAACGTTTCATAAAATGGACAATCATTAATATTTCGGACAAGAAAATTGAAAAGTTTCAAACAAACAAGGTGTGTGTAGTACTGAGAGATGTTTTTACATTAATAGTTTTAGATATTGTATAGAATTCAGTTGGTCATTTACAGAGCCCTTAGACTTCAATGTTGTTTTGTCTCTTACTTAAGTGTACTGTTCACTCTCGTTAATTCTTCATTTCTGAGAATTCTGTAAGCCATTTGTTGGTGCATAGTTGCATGAACAGCTTGCATGTTGTTGTTTCAGTGCGTTGTTTTCGGCTGGTTAAGCTGTTAAGGCAAACATAACCAGATGCGGAACATCTAAAAGCAGACATAATATGAAGTAATTCTACATAAATCTTATCTATTTTCGGTTGCAATCATGTAAACAATGTATTATATTAAGTAAGAGCGTGTGGTTCTCTTGAAATTCCAGCCAAATCTTTAATGTAAATTGTGTCATTTTAAGTAAGCATAGTGACAACCTGTGACATGTCAGTATGAGACACATTAAGGGGCTCGGAAAATAGAAATATACACCCGTGTCCAGTGTTACAATGCTGTATTGGCTGCTAACGACAAATGAGAAACACAGTCTTACCATATGGAAGAATTGTGTTTAGGCAATCAATTATTAGTGAAAAACTTACAGTCATTCAAAGGCGAAAGCTTTTACTTTAGCCTCTTCCAGCATTGCAAAAAGTATGTACCACAAAAAGACCATTAACCACGTTTGTGATAGTGGTATCCTTGTGAAACCAGATTTTCCATTAATAGGAGCCACGCCTGATAACAAAGTATGAGACAATGATGAGACAGTAATTTCGGAAATTAAGGTCGCAATATAGCTATATCAGATTGTTCAATCTCAGATACTGAGAACATTACTTTAAATAAAACGCACAAGCATTGATACCAATTAAAAGAACCAGCGTTTGTTAGCAGTGTGTACAGTTTTGTGAGTAAGTAACGAACACGAGACACGACTGTTTAATACACGAAGTTTAACCGACAAAGTAACCATGGAAATTTACTTGTAAAAATGTATGAAGGGTACACACTATATTTGGTTGAGCAGTTAACCTGGTTTAGAAACGGTTTACTATCTGTTCCCTGTAAATTAAAGTTAATCTTACTATAGTGTGTGTAAGATATTCATTTTTTGTAATTGATATCTATAGCAGCCAGTGTTATTTATAATGTGCTGAATTGAATGACAACAATGTTTTGTTACTATTGTTGTTAACTGGTAATACAATAAAATATTGTTAATCTACATGGAATTAATTTAATTTTCAAGATTTATTTTTTTCCTTTCGTGGTTCTGTGTCAATAACCAGTAGCTTCTTTCATGTTTGTCTGACTGGTGTGGCCGTCTTACCTAATGTGTCAGAAGACAATGCTTCTTGGAACTGTCATGTTGGTTTCCCTTTTTAACAATGCTGCAACAAAACGCAAACAAGGCTGGGATTGAATATTACTAGATTTACCATGAATCGAGATCAATACTGCATAATATATGCTTAAATTATAATATTTAATGGAAAAAACTAATAAAGGTTAATCGGACTGTTTATTAAGATTGTGAATAATAATGCTAACAATTTTTATTAACATATGCGCACACCCGTGAAAAAAGTATGTATTAATGTATAGTTTAATTGTGCTGGAGCTAAAAGCTTTTTGAGACTAATTTCGAATTGCACCGTTTTAATAATCTCTTTAATTAAACACGTTTCTTTAAATAATGTTTGGCGACAGATGTGTTGTAAATTAAATGTTTTTCATGCTTTTGTGCTGGTTTGGTGTATATGTGTTGTTTCTCGTGCTTTGTCGCTGTGTCGCGATGTTTGGCAATCGCTTTCTTCCTGTCATAACGAGGAGCACCTGCTTCAATACGATTTTCTCCTGGACGTTCACATTGTTTACATGTATAACTCGTCAGAATGTATATCAAGTCATGCTATTAAATGCACCTGAAATGAATACACGAATGTTGAGTGTACTACATTTTAGCATAACTAGACCTTACTACAGTTAAATGGTATACAATAATTTTCGAATACTCTTGCTATTATTTTCTGACAATATTTTTTTAAATTTGATTGACAATTGATAAATCAAATTACTGTACCGTACTGAAGTTTAAAGATTATTTTCAATTGTGACACTCTTTGGGTTGTATATGTTCCCATTATTCACGATGCATATATTAAAGTTGATTTAGTTATTTTCAAAGAAATTATTTGTCATGGTGTTCGAACACTCTTGTGCTCAAGAATTTGCGTTAATAGTTTGAAAGCGAACATCAATGATCCGCTCTTTGTCCTGTAGTTGTATATATATATGAACAAAGCATCAACAGCGTGTTCAATGCCGATCGACTTTTATAAGAAACTTCTTTTTTTATTCATCGAGCCCTTAGCTGTTGTGGAATCTGTTTAAATATGTCGTTTTACTCGCTTTTCAGCAGCTTTTGCGTTTTACAATATCTTATATTATTTTCAATTAAAATAAATCCGAATGTTTTGTTTTACCAGCAAGAAAAACAGAATTTGTAAATTAACATAAGATCTCTGTATCTGGATGTGGATGCAGAGCATATCAGCATTAACGCAACGGGAGAGAGAATGGTTAATCTCATTGTAGGGCTGTTGACCTGAAGTTGTCAACTGTATTGTCGTGACGTACAACAGTATCTTCTAGTTTATTCAAATCTTATATTGACTTAGGGAAGAACGAGTGTTTGGTTTGTAAAGTATTGCATGGCATTTACTCAAAACAATTTGAGTTATTTATTGAGTAACGTTCGAATATATTTTCTGCCTTGAAATATAGAAAACAAAGTGCAGTAACTCTGCGTTTTGATTTACGGACTGGTGTTAGAAAGTTATGGCATGGCAAGTCTGGCACCAGCCGCTCAACAACCTAAAAAAAGAAAGTCAATCGGTTGGCATTCTTTCTTTCTTGGAGTGTAGGTATCAGGATTTCGTGTAGCATACTTGAAATGCAGCCTGGTGTTTTGTTGGAGTTTTCACCGGTAATGCTCGCTTCCTGATTTTGGGTTGTCTTACGTTTTTCAATGTCCTTTTGTAGGAGTGGGTCCCGAACGATGGAGCTGTATAGTAGAATCGACCAAACAATATTTCGCCCGAGGACGCCAAGTGTGGAGTTCGCTTTTTCGAGATCTTGTTTATGTGAGAGTTCCAAGTTTAGTCTTTAGATATCCCAGTGTGACCCAAATTCGACGATGTAACGGTTACATGAAGCAATATTTAGCAAATAATGAAAGAAATAACGAAATGTTTAATAGCACAAAATAATAATTTTAAACTCGGCTGTATTACTTTGAAATGATTCCAAGACAATTATCGTCCATTTAATCAATACAAATAGAACATCGTCGAATTTAGGTGTCGTCGAATTTGGGTTGCGGTAGGATATTGTTACCCCGAGATCTGTATGCTCCGGAACTTGTTCAAAGGTGTGGTTCTCAAGCTGATAGAAATAAGATGATTTTTGGTTAATGATCTGGATGTATCATTTGTTTGATTGAAGCGCATTCCAAATGTTTTGGTTCAGATGTCTAATTAGTTCAGGTATTGCTGGATGATAGCGTAGTCCCGACAAACATGAATACCGTCTTTACGAGTGACCGTTTTGACCGCGAGGGAACAAGCGTTTTATGACCCCCATAAAACATGGCGACTTTCACAAATCCGTCGCAACTTTTGCCACTAGGTAACATTAATCTGTTAAATATGTTGTCATTTCATAAAGAACTTCGCTTTATATAAAGTCACTTATTAGATCTTTACAGGAGTGGTGTAAAAATCGCATTATCAGTGCGGCGTTAAAATCATACTACATTTGTAATTGAAAAGCCGGTAATTCATCAACGTCATTCAAAATTAAATATGGAATTATATGTTTCCACTTAGTAGCCATTATGTATCAAGGTTGTTATGTTGTGGAACACATATTGCTTCATTTTGTGTGAGGCATATTTTTTGTTTGATTGTGGTCTTATGTGAGATAAACAGGAGGTCATGTTTGAAAGACCAACACATTTTTGTATATGCTATAGTCTGGTTGAGTCGTGGGTAATTTTCATAAAGTTGTTACATCACAAATATTTTATAAATATATGACCATGAATCATTATGAAAATAATAATTAACCTTTCTTCTTTAAGATTTGTTGCTTTTTTCCAAATGTTTATCGTCTTTTATCATCAAAATAATCAACTGTGTTGATAGTGTCAAACTACCATCATGAAAATAAGCTTCCGGTTAATTTGTGGGTTCTGATTGGCTGCCAGAATTTCAAGATTTGCATACTATAAATAGCCTCAAAACTGACCTTGCAGGACAGGTTAATTTCTTGTGAAAAAATGTAAACAGACGATGTAGCATGGTAAATACTTCTAAATAAACGATTTTGTGTTACTTTGAAACACTATATGAACAATACATAAATGAGGAAATATTTCATACCGACCTATCAAGTTATGATGAATTACACTATTTACTTATTTTTTGACGCATTTTTGATCGGAAAAAATGGTGACCGTGTCAAAACAATTTTTCGTAACGAACTGCATCATGTGCGAACATTCTATCGCGAGATTTCAGGCGATTTCTATACCCACGAATCAAACAGAACCCACGCCTCAACCAGTAACAACCATAAAGTACTGGTAAACAGTAGCAAGTCTTTATGAAAACATACACATTTTGGAAGTAAACAAATACCAAAACCAGGGCTCGACATTAAGGGTAGTCCAACTGTCTGGGACAACCAAATTATTAGTCCGGACAAGTAAATAAAGAATTTGCTAGTCAGTGCAGTGATTTTTTTAGCCCAAAATAACCGCCGATTTTCGGCTGCTTCCCAATTGCAAAATTCCACATTTTTTCCCAAAAATTTGCCAAAAATTTCCCCAAAACAAGCCCAATTCCCCCCTCCCCCCATTTTTATTTTTTTTTAAGAAAGAAGTCTCTTTTGACTTTAATAATTATGATTTAAGGGCTCCCGCTGCCATTCACAATTGTCGCCAAATGCGAAAGTTTTAGAAGAGTGGCTATTAAATCTGTCAATTTGCAAACAAAATAGTGACGAAAACACATTTTCTTTTATTTTTTTGCATAACAAATGGCATAAGTGACTTGACTGGAAACAATTTCCCGCATGTGCGAATCTCAAACATGTAAATTCGGCAAAATATTCTGAAAATCTAGCCAGTCTACCCATAGCTTCTCCCCTTCGTGGAGTCTACCTTGCAGGAATGAGCGTTCTCAAATCATAACGCAGTATTTGCCACGCATGAAAAGCGTGCATGTTTTGCACAGGTGTTAAAATTAGAATTGTCGTCATATTGGAAGCATTTTACAAAGCTAATAGGTTTGTTTGTTCTGATGTTACGTATATGCAGGCTGTCAAGCGGTCATACTTTTTCCTACTTTTTCATCAGGATCCTACTTTTTCCTTTTTTTTTACCAAATCTTCCTACTTTTCCTTCTTTTTATGCACCAAGTAGGGTGGCATATAGCAGTTGAACTGTCCGTCAGTCAGTATGTCAGTCTGTCCGTCCGAAAAAAACTTTAACATTGGCCATAACTTTTTCTATATTCAAGATAGCAACTTGATATTTGGCATGCATGTGCATCTCATGAAGCTGCACATTTTGAGTGGTGGAAGTTCAAGGTCAAGGTCATCCTTCAAGGTCAAAGGTCCCCAAAAAAAAAAAAATTCAAAGTGGCGTTCTCATGAAGCTGCACATTTTGAGTGGTGGAAGTTCAGGGTCAAGGTCATCCTTCAAGGTCACAGGTCAAAAAAATAAAAATCAAAGCAGCGTATTAGGGAGCATTGTTTTTCTAAGGAACACATCTCTTGTTCATTTTCAATGGAGAAAAAAATAATAATAAGAGTTTATTTAGTAAGCTTGCAGGATAAATGAATCTATGGCATGACTGTATCCCTGTTAAGGTGCATTCATCTAGATGAGACCTGACAACCCATGCTGACTGTCTGCTAGCACCTTTTCAGAAAGCATAGATATTTATTTCTTATGTAACTTTTGAAATTACACTGTAACTCCAATATAACGCGGATGACGGGGTCCAAGTCACGCAACAGCGTTATAAACGGACAGCGTTATAAGTTTTGAGCTTATTTATTTACAGGGGCTATAAAAACAGGTAAAGTATAGCCTATAATATAGGTCCTGTGTATTGTCATGCTGTGTTGTCATCTGCAAATACATGCATATAAACCAAATCGAACGATAACAGTATACATACCGCTTTTCTAATGTGCACATTTATCCGATAATCAAATATAATTACAACATCACTTACGAAAAAATAATGTTAAACATTTATGACAAGAAATATGTTTACGAATTTCGCAAACAAATTCACATGCCTACGCCATTTTTCAGAAAAATTAGTACAGTGCATTATGGGAAACAGCTTTCATTGGACAAGCGAATTTAAATTTAGATTGAATGCAATACGATACATGTACAAAGAAATATTTTATTGCGTCATACGCAGCATGTAAAAAACGTGCTTTCCGTAGACTTTCTGATAACGGGCACAAATTTAAGTGCATCTCTGTTACCTATTACACTGCGTTAGCATGTAAATAAAACGCAGGATTTTTTCATTTCTTTTTCATGTACGTACTGAAACATTAAACACACACACAGATATTTTTATTTATCAAGCACGTGTAGCATATAATAAACAATAACACACACAAGCATAGTTTATACAATGAAATACAATACGCGATAAATACAAAACATAAACAGGTAATCGTTTTAAATAACTTTAATTTGATAATAATTCCGCTTGCACTTGCCTTATTGAAATTAGCGCACTGAACCGCTCTGATAGGGAATACATGTAGTAAACACAGTCTCGCGAGTTTTCACACCTTTATTGACATTACACAACAGATTAACACCAATTAGCTGTCGAGTGTCGTTTAACCTCTAATCGAATAAAGTCAGTTAAACGGACGGATAAAGCAATCAAGCTGTGATCGCCGGCTCCTTTGAATTTTCTGAGAGTTGCATAACATGGATTTGATTATACTATAATAATTACATTGGAGTTACAGTGTATTGACAAAAGTTTTTTTTTAAAGTAACAATAGTGCCTTGTTTACTTCCTTAGCATTTGTACACTGCAGACTTCACTCCTTACACAGTTCCCAGTGATGCAAGAGCTGAGGGAACCCATTGTTTATTCCAGCAGGCTTTTTCCACTCCATTTTGGGAATACGCCACACTGAAATTTTGGGAATTTCGCGTCGTGAAAACACCCATTTTGGGAAAAAAAATATTCGCAAAATTGGCTCAATTGGGAAAAATTATCGCATGTAAATAGTGTTTCTTATATTTCAAAGAAGCCGTTATATGGTAAATAACGACTATTTTGATAACTTATTATTAAAATTTTTCAAAGTATTATGAACATGTGAGATAAGTGCTGGTTTTTTAATCTGAATTTGGGGAAAAGGCCTGGCCTTTTTTAAGGTGAAAAAAATCGTGCGAAGCGCCGGATTTTGAGGAAAATAAGGAAAGTCTTAAATAATCATTAACATATTTTACAGTTTTTAAAACAAATTCAAGGCAACAGATAATTTAATTATGCAACACTTTCTATTTTCTACACTGGATCAGGTTAACTTATATATTTTAAGGTTAAAAAAAAAAAAAAAATATTTTTTTTTTGGAATTGGGAATTTTTTTTTAATTGGGAAAAAATAACCAGATTTGCATTGGGAATGGGGCCGAATTTCGGACCCGTGGCATAGGGCAAAAAGCCTGTCCAGTTTTATTTTGTTTCACTTGACAACAATTTGACCAAACCTTAATTTAATAATGCATGTTTACTTGATATTGCCGTTTGGAATGTAGAGATATAGAGATACATGCATTGCATGAGTGGTTATGTAATATGGAATTGATAACACAAGTTATTTGAAAAAGATAAAACTGATGCTTTGCAGACTTTTTTATCATTTACAAATATAATGTAATAAATTCCGTATTACATGACAACAGATATGATGTCCTATTGATATCATAGGAACATCATGTTTAGTTATTAAAGATAAATGCACAGAGCCTTAATGCCCTGATACATTTTCTGATGATGCCATAGCTAGTGAGGTAACTTCAAGGTGTTACAGCGTAGTATTAAAAATATTAAACCGCATCATAACACTCCCGCGACGCCATCATTGATGTAAAAACCATTATTTGAAACTGGAATAAACAATGTAGTGCAACTGTTTCATTGACCAATCAATGACGTCATAAAAGATGTCAGGTGATAAGGTTATAAGGTCCTATCTCCAGTTGCATAATCTGCTCTGCAATGACCAGTCATTTTGAATGTAACTTAAGTCATTATAACTGCACCCTATTGTCAATTTAAAGGTTTCTAAATGTAGCTGTAGCAGAGCATTGACACTGCTTCATATACTAGTATTAATCTTGTACAACAAGTTGGTGTATCACTAAATAAATTTGGTCTTCTGCTTAAGGATATAACATGCACAATATGTTACCATTTTTATATTGAAACAACAGGGTTTTTTTTCCTTCTTTGTGACCCGCCGAAAATTGGCCCTTTCCCCTCCGATTTTTTGTTCCCCGCAGCTGGTAAACTTTCCCCTACATTTCATTTTCCCCTCCAAAAAAAAAAAAATTTTTTTTTTTTTTTTAAACCTTTAAATATATAAGTTAACCTGATCCAGTGTAGAAAATAGAAAAATATTGCATAATTAAATTTTCTGTTTCCTTGAATTTGTTTTAAAAACAGTAAAATATGCTTAATTGATTATTTAAGACTTCCCTTATTTTCCCCCAAAATCCGGCGTTTCGTGTGATTTTTCCCCCCAAAAATCCAACGTTTCGCGCGTTTTTTTCCCCTCAAAAAGGCCAGGCCCTTTCCCAAAAATCAGATAAAATAAACCTCTACACAGAAGACCTCTAACCTCTTATTTGATGATATACCAAATTGAACAGCATCTAATTATACTTCTTTAACAGGGTAGTTTTGCTTGAAGCTTAATTATCATTGATACAGTTACACTATAAGTGCTAAAATGCCTAGTGGGAAAACAAAGTTTAACCCTTCATGGATGGAGAAGTTAGACAACAGTGGAAATACACTTGGATCGTGGTGCAAGAGAGATACTGGCAATGAGTTTGCAGGATATTGTACTGTCTGCATGAAGTCAATCTCGTGTAGTAATCATAGGCGGATCCCCCATAAATCGTCATTTTAAAGTAAAATCAATTCATTTGATGTTTCACACTTAACTAGATCTAAATCACCTATTTAAACTTGTCAAAGCCTACAGATGGTGGAGCTTCTAGGGGGCTTCGCCCCCCTGGACCCCCAAAACTATAAACTATGCACTTTTTTGGCATTATAAGAAGGTATTTTAATGAAAGTATATAAGGCGTGACATGTTCCAGAAGTGGTTGTCAAAGCCTTCAAAATCATTAAAATCTTGAAGCTTCCGAGGGGCAAAGCCCCCCTGGACCCCCAAACAATAAACTATGCACTTTTTTGGTATTATAAGAAGGTACTTTGAAGAAAGTATATAAGGCGTGACATGCTCCAGAAGTGGTTGTCAAAGCCTTCAAAATCACTAAAATCGAGGAGCTTACGAGGGGCTTCGCCCCCCCCCTGGAACCCCTAGCACGGCTTTGCCTTGCACCCACCAGGGGCCCTAGCGGACCCCTGGACCCCCAGCGAATCTTTCAACCAGAAATCCTGGAACCGCCCCTGGTTATTCTGGTGCTAATCAACTGAGTCATGCAGACGGACAAAAACACCAGGAAAACATGAAATACATGCATGATAATTCACAAAAAGCGTTTGTTTGGAAGTGCTCCAAACCCAAGCAGCTCTCAGGGTGGTGGGGATAAATCTATCTGTATGCAAGTACATACGTCACACAAGGAACAGGTACAAAAGGATGAAATCCTCTGGACCCTTAAGGTAGCTTCAAGTGGGTTTCCATTCAGAACATGTGATGGCACTCCTGCTCTGTTTCACGCTATGTTTCCTGGACCTGTGTCTAAAGATTTTGTATTATGTATTCCTATTTTTGGGGGAAAAGTTCCTACTTTTTTCCTACTTTTTTTCCAAAAGTAGTTCCTAATTTTTCCTACTTTTTGAAAAAAGGTCACTTGACAGCCTGTATATGTCTGTTCCGTATCAACACTTTGTCATACTCTATAATTAATTAGAGATGGACAAGTATAGTGTCATTAGATGATCTCACAGTTTGAAAGCGACGTTACAAAATCGGTGCTGATTAAAGTAATATTATGAAGCAATTATGTTAAATTTTGTGCCGATCAACAGTTAAATGATATTAGTTTATTTTATTTGCGATTAAAATACCCCCAAACTATTGCCAGTTAACACATGTAATAAATTGTTAGAAATATAATTATATTTCAGGTGTAAAAATTAGTTTATTGTAAACAGAAATTTACTTACACTTGTTTTAGGACTTATTTGTTGGTGGCGACAGAGGGGGGTCAAAATTAGACCCATTTTTTCAAAAGTCTGTCAATATTCCACCCTCCCCTCCCAATACATTATATAAAATGTTTTTAATTTAATTTATTTGCTGTTGTAACCCTCAACAACGAATCATTTTGACGGTTATATGCATTTTATAAAATGATCAAACGTTGGGTACCTACTTTTAAAAACTGTGCATAATATGAGATCATTTGCATGCCATAATATGTATGCTACAGATTAACAGCTAGATAGTAAACAATTATCTTGACAAAATATATATTGTTGTATGTCTTTATGGTGAATATAAATAAATATGAATGACATACATTTCCCTATGTTTGAATTGTATTTGTTGGTAAAAAGCTACACACTACGGAAATGAATTGTATACACTTTGAATAATAGGATTTAAGAATGGCTACAAAATGGCTCATATTTGTTTAAAGTGGCGAAAACTAATTTTTTAATAAATGGCGAAAATGGGTGGCGAATGAATATTATAACCCAGCGAGAGCCCTGGATTTCTTTACTCTAGATCTCGATTTTATTTTATAAACATCCTACAAAATGTATACCTTTTGTTTAATTTAGTTCTTTTTGTCGATAAATAATTCCCAAATTTGCCACTTTCATTTATTTAAAATAGAATCCCAATTTGACCAGACTCCTTTTCCCAAAATGGCTAGAAAAAACCCCTGAATATGCACTTAAAAACAATATTAATTCTGTTACTTATAATCATATTTATAATGCTTAATTTTTCCCAATTTCATGGTTTATCGCGCAATTTTTCCCAATTTCACGGTTTATCACGCTAATTTTCCCAATTCAAATGGCACAGGCTGTAACAAATAAAAGCAAAAAAATCATTGAGTCAGACAGGACAAGTGGTTGTTATAGTTATAATTTAATTACTTAGAAAAAATGCCTTTAAATCCGTTATTTCTGTGGAGTTACTACAAACCTTTTTGGATTATATTTTGTTTACGTTTATACAACAAAGGGCAAGATACCGTTATCAGAGCTCCAGATAAGGATTTGTGAAATTAGTAACGGTACTGCCACTGACAGAAAGAAAAGGAGTACCGGTACACTGAAAATCAATTAGTACCTGTACTACCATATCCAAAAATACAGGTAGTACTGTACTACCAGTATTCTTGGATATTGAAGGGTGTATAACTGACTTAACAGAAACATTTGCAGCAATAAATATATTTAGCTTCTTAAACAGTTACTGTATTAGGTTTTCCATTCTGAATTATGATGCAAATACAACTACACATTAAACTAATGACTAAATACTATTTCTTCATTTGTCTTGACAAGAAAACACAAGCCAACTTTGCAACTAGTAAGCTAAGTAAATAAACCTTAATTTCACTGTCTCATCTCAAAAAAATCATTGCTTTAGCAGTTAACTGTCAAAGTTGGCATAGCAAATTTCCAATTTAACCATAAAACCTCTTCTATTTTCTCGATGACGAGCCAATCATATTTGGTTTTCCAATCTTCAACAGTTTTTGTTTGGATCCGTTTCCCATCGTGTTTTCTAACGTTTTTAGCCACCGATGCAATCAAATCGTTTAATATCGGGGCGACAATGTCTTTTTCTGAATGTCAGGATGGTTAGACGACCGTATGTAGCCATTTATGATTGTATGACAACAAAGTGTTTTTTTGAACCGCTATCGGTTTAGCCGGCCTTCCCTTGCACGCAGACATATTGTTTTTGGCGGGTTTACGAGTTACCTGAAATCACGCGACATAATAGACAATAATACCGGAACCCAGTCTACAACTTTTCTGTAATTTAAATTAACGAAAAGTGCCGTTAGGTTAGAGACCAACAAATCACGCCGCGCTGACGCGGATGTATCGGTACGGCCAGATTTTTTCGGAAATGCGTAAAAGGGATATTAAAGTCGTAATTGTACGTCAAGTTTTTAAAAATAAATGCGTAAACCTTCATGAAAAAGCCGTATTCACAGCTGTACGGCCCTTATCTGGAGCTCTGCCGGTATTCTGATAGCTACATGTGATACTACACCATACTGTTCACAAGGGAAGCAACCCTTAACATTTTTCTTTGCCAAGATAACAAAAATATTCTCCCTTGTAAAGAATATGCATTTTATGACACTGGTACACATCAATCTTACAGACAATTAACGTTGTGACGTCATCTTAATGTATAAAATGATTTTATGACATCATTACCATTTGTGGTTTGTTTTCGTTAGTACAATGTCGTCTGCTTAAAAATGTCATATCTGCATTCCTCTGGTTTTGTATGGCCCTGGTAGGGTGGCATATATCAGTTGAACTGTCCGTCAGTCTGTGCGTCTGTCCGTCCGAAAAAAACATTAACGTTGGCCATAACTTTTGCAATATTCAAGATAGCAACTTGATACTTGGCATGCATGTGTATCTCATGAAGCCGCACATTTTGAGTGGTGGAAGTTCACGGTCAAGGTCATCCTTCAAGGTCAAAGGTCAAAAAAGAAATTAAAAAAAAAAATAATTTCAAAGCGGCGCTGTAGGGGGCATTGTGTTTCTGACGAACACATCTCTTGTTGTCTTCAAAATCACAAGAAAATTCAAAAGGTATTATGGCTTTGTATAATTTTTAAAAATCAATTATCTCGAGTTTTCCTGTTCTTCTAGTCAGTTCTTTTTGTATTGAAATTGCCTACAATAATGTTAACATGTATTTTGAACGATTAAAGTCTTTATGATTTGAGCATCTTGTATTATTTTATTATTTTGCAAAGTACTGAGCAGTATAAGATATAATGGTCAGGACAAGTTGCTTTTTGGTCAGGACAAGTGAAATTTTGGTCTACTTGTCCGACTGGACAAGTGGCTTCAAAAGTTTATGTCTAGCCCTGACCAAAACACACATTTGTTATTTGTCAATCTATAGTTTCATGTGTATTATTGGACATAACAACGAAAACTGCATGTAAATCGGCATTGCTTTTACAAAATACTGGCTAGATTAAGCTACTTGTAGTAATCTGTCTCATGTACAATGGTTCTCATAACATCGGCCCTTCTGATCGGTTGCTAAGATTTGTTACAATGAGTATGTGCTTGTTCTTAAAAAAGTATCTTAATGAAAAAACGAAACTCTTCCTAATATTATGCTTAAAATATTTTTACATTTTATTCAAAAATAAGCGGCATATAAAACATTGGATAAAGCTACTATTAATCCATAAACAAACTAACAATTGTGTGTTACGTTATTTCTTTCTTTCTTTCTGTCAGTGTATGTGTCTGTCTGTCATTGTATGTGTGTGTCTGTCCCAAAACGTTAACCTTGGTCATAACTTTTGCAAAATTGATGATAGGTACTTGATATTTTGCATGCATGTGTATCTTCTGGAGCTGCACATTTTGAGTGGTGAAAGGTCAAGGTCATCCTTCAAGGTTAAAGGTCAAATATATGGCTTCAAAGCGGCGCAGTAGGGGGCATTGTGTTTCACAAACACAGTTCTTTTTTTTTTCGTTAAAGTCATGATACCATGAAGATGGCCAATACTATGAGAATAAGGGATACTTTCCAAATCAAGCAAAAAAAATTCTTATTCTGTAATTGGCCTCAGAAAAGATTCCCAAAGAAGAAAAGATGCAGCAGTGTTGTTCCAAAACTGAACTCCCTGCCAGTGAACACATCAAATCAATAAGTTACTATTGTGTTACAAAGTGTAAGATCAATTTAACTCTTTCAGTGCTGGAACCGAATTTCAGAACGTGGCGTCTCATCAGGATCCAAACTGTTTGCTATTCTGATAGTATTCTTTGAAAAATATCGAAGAAAATGCCAATTTTATAAATTCGGAAGACGACATTGTAGCAGACGACAAATTTTCCAGCATGCAAAGGGTTAAGTTTTATAACACAGCACATGCAATCAATGGACCTGTTCCTGTTTCCAGTGTATTTTTCCATTCTCCATCTTAGTTCTTGTTAAACCTGATTGTTGTTTTTACTGATATGTGGCATACAAGTTAATACTTTCGGTCACACAGGTGCGTTCAATTGACAAAGTTTGGCTTCACGAAAAAGGCTAGGGCTTATAGATTTCTCTGTCTATTGAAGTATAAGAACAAAATCACTGAAGATGCCTAATTCTAGAGACTACTCAGAGTCATTTAGGCCTGTTTCCTGTGTTAACCCTTTGCATGCTGGGAAATTTGTCGTCTGCTAAAATGTCTTCTGCTGAATTTCTAAAATTAGCATTTCTTCGATTTTTTTCAAAGAACACTATCAGAATAGCAAACAGTTTGGATCCTGATGAGACGCCACGTTCTGTGGCGTCTCATCTGGATCCAAACTGTTTGCAAAGGCCTTCAAAATCCGGTTCCCGCACTGTAAGTGTTAAACACCTAGTACACTACATCTTGGTTACATGTCACATGCAAAGATCGACATTTAAGTAGCTTTAAGGGGTTTCCACAGTTTTAATTAAAACTTGTGAAGTTTGTCATGTAATGCTTTCGATTGATATATGTAAATGTCAGAACTAAAGAGCTCCTGTATTTTACAAGAAAACAATATTGTATAGGAAAAAAAGAAAATTAGTTCTGGGCTGAAATGAGTGACTTTTAGATTGAAAGCTACCTTCTTAATCAGTGAGCTGTCAGAGCTGTTACATCACTAAATGATAAAAGCAATTATTATTTGAAACAAAATATTTATAAAAAATGTATTAATTCACGCTTGTAACATTTTATTATTTTTATCTATTCTTATGATGATTTCTCATAAACTAAGGTCTATTTTCAATAGGACTTTAATATACTTGATATATATTATAATCAATTTGTGTTTTTATATTTTAGAGTTAGTGGACAAATGTATTGGATCAAGGATACATATAATTATGAAGAACGACAAGGAGCTGGTAGGAATACTGCTGGGTTTTGATGACTATGTCAGTATCCTTTGTGGCCAAATTGTGGGTGAAACAAATGAGTACCAATACTCTGTAATAGTTTGGTAGTCATAATTAAATTAATATCTGGAATATAGTGTTAAGATTTTAAAACTAACTGTTGTGAAATGTTTTATTTTTTATACCCCCACAAAAGAAGTTTAGGGGGGTATATAGGAGTGAACTTGTCTGTCTGTCGGTCTGTATTAAGTGTCTGCTCTCTAATTCAAGTAGTTTTCATCCGATCTTCACCAAACTTGGTCAGAAGTTGTATCTAGATGATGTCTAGGTCAAGTTCAAATATGGGTCATGCCGGGTCACAAACTAGGTCACGGGGTCACTTAGTGCATTTAAAACATTAAGCATGTTGTCCGCTCTCTAATTATCATCGGCCATAGGCGGAGGGATATTGTTTTGACGTTGTTCATCCGTCCGTCCGTCTTTCCGTCTGTCTGTCCGGAGCCATATCTTGGAAGTGCTTTGGCCGATTTCATTGAAACTTGGTATGAGTATATATATGGATAAGATGATGATGCACGCCAAATGGCATTGTACACCATCTGTTTATATCGGAGTTATATGGCCCTTTGTATCTTGAAAAATTGCTTTTTTGAGTGTCAAATATAACACTTTTGTGTCCAGAAGCATATTGGCGGGGGATATCAATTTAACGAATTTGCTTGTTCAAGTAGTTTTCATCCAATCTTCACCAAACTTGGTCAGAAGTAGTATCTAGATAATGTATAGGTCAAGTTTGAATATGGGTCATGCCGGGTCAAAAACTAGGTCACGGGGTCACTTAGTGCGTTTTAAACCTCACCATGTTGTCCGCTCTCTAATTCAAGTAGTTTTCATCCAATCTTTACCAAACTTGGTCACAAGTTTTATCTACATGATCTCTAGGCCATGTTTGAACATAAGCTGTCTGGCCAAAAACTAGGTCACGGGGTCATTTAGTGCATTTTTTAACATTCATTTTGGTGTCTGCTCTCTAATTCAAGTAGTTTACATCAGATCTTCACCATGCTTGGTCAGAAGTTGTATCTAGATGATGTGTAGGTCAAGTTTGAACATGGGCCATGCTGGGTCATAAACTAGGTCACGGGGTCACTTGGTGCGTTTTAAACAATTAGCATGGTGTCCGCTGTTTTTTGTGAAGACAACATGCAAAATATTCTGTGTCAATGCGGCATGTGGGGGTATTTGTCACGTCTGTGACAAAGCTCGTGTTATTTTTAGGTAAAAAATATAAAATAAAGAAAATGTAAGAACCCATTGTACTGGTATACTGGTATGCTGAATGATATTTAATATAGTGTCAGCACCCATCAATGTTTTGACTTTGTAGTCAGCTAACACGAATCACAAAGCTTTTCAGTTCTTTAAAGTATTCCAGTGTTTTTATGCTCCCCGAAATAAATTTTTGGCGGAGCATATAGTTGCCAGTTTGTCCTTACTTCCTTACTTCCTTCTTTCACACTTTTGGTACCGTTTCTTATAGCACCTTAAATACTTTACCATTCTCTTTCATATTTGGCAGGTACCTTGCATGGACCTCTACCTTTTGATGAGGTTTGAGGTCACTTGGTTCAAGGTCAAGGTCATCGAGGCTAATAATAGATTTTCCGTCACGCTTTTGTTACAGTTTCTAATAGCACCTTTAATACTTTACCGATCTCTTCCATATTTGCAATGTAGGTACTTTGCATGGACCTCTACCTTTTGTTGAGATTTGAGGTCACTGGGGTCAAGGTCACCGAGGCTAATAATAGATTTTCTGTCATGCTTTTGTTACAGTTTCTCATAGCGCCTTCAATATTTGATCGATCTCTTATATATTTGGGATGTAGGTACCTTGCATGGACGTCTACCTTTTTGAGGTCACTGGGGTCAAGGTCACTGAGGCTAATAATAGATTTTCTTTAGGTCACACTTTTTTCCACACAAACCATATATCGACAAAGCATCATTGGGGAGCATCCATCAGTTTTACTGATATCCTTGTTTTTCACCATTTTGGGAATGAGTCTGGGTCCCTTGGATTGGGAAAAAAAGACATTGTTTTCGCTAAAATTGGGAAATTAGTGTTGTTGTTGATTTGCTAACAAATGCTTCAAAATTGACAAGTAAAGTGTTTTCAGTAGTATATTTACTAAGGTTATACTGAAAGAGCTGGATGGGAGATGTACTAAATGTTGAGATCTATTTAAGAATATATATCCTTTACTCCTAGCAGACATGGTATTAGAAGATGTAATTGAGTTGTAAGTATTCTTCATGAATTATTGAGCATTTCCACACACTAAGTATCTAGTAAGTACATGTATATACAATATGTGCACTTGAAGCTGTAACAACATATTGGTTAGAGTGATCTAAGCTTACTGAACAGTGTATGTCTTTTACTTTTGGTAATTATGTCTTAAAAGTGTATTCAACTTCCTAAAGAATAAGGATTTCATGTATAAAAAAATATGTGATTCTTATTTTGCCTTGTATGTTATCAATAATGTTGACCAGTATATATTTAGTATATTTATGTTTGAACATTTACATACCTCTTTCATAATGCCAGATTTTAGTACCTACAAAAAACTGGCTTCTGTTGTTTTTAACTTAAATACTCACAAGCACACATATTTTTATCCACCGCCATAGGCGGAGGAATATTGTTTCGGCGTTGTCCGTCCTTCCGTCCGTCCTTCGTCCGTCTGTCTTTCCGTCCGTCTGGAGCCATATCTTGGAAGTGCTTTTGCGGATTTCATTTAAACTTGGTATGAGTATAGATATGGATAAGGGGATGATGCACGCCAAATGGCATTGTACACCATCTGTTAATAACGGAGTTATTGCCCTTTTTATCTTGAAAAAATGCTTTTTTTGTGTGTCTGGAGCCATATCTTGGAAGTGCTTTGGCCGATTTCATTGAAACTTGGTATGAGTATAGATATGAGTAAGAGGATGATTCACCCCAAATGGCATTGTACGCCATCTGTTTATATCGGAGTTATATGGCCCTTTGTATCTTGAAAAATTGCTATTTTGAGTGTCAAATATAACACTTTTGTGTCCAGAAGCATATTGGCGGGGGATATCAATTCAACAAATTTGCTTGTTTATCATCAATTGTCAGTTTATTTTATTTTATTACATAACTTTTATTAGCTCACTTGGTCAGCTATTGTGATCATCCTAAGTGTGACATTGTGTGGTGTACAATGTTTTTTGTCAACTTTTTAGCTAGATTCTCTTAATGAAAAATGTTCAGATGCTTATTTGTACAACCTCTATGTCACTGTCCAATCATGTTTGTCATTAAACTATGTCACTAGATCATATCTTTTTAAAAACCTTGTCACCACTCTTTATGCCAAATTTATAACTCAATCTTGATGCACAAGATCAGAATATTTGTATTGAAAATATCTTTTCCAAATTTGAGTCTGGGTCATTATCGTCCGAAAACTAGGTTACCAGGTATAACTTGGAAAAACCTTTTTACCATTCTAGAAGTCACATTTGTGACTCAATCTTTAAGAAATTTGATAAGGATTAGGCAAGATTTCAATCTGGGTAAGGTTTGTCCAAAAACTAAATCACCACTTTTTACTACCCTAGAAGCTTCATTAAGAAATCAATCTTGAGTTCACTTGTTTATCTTGACGATATTTAGGCCCAGTTTTTATCTTGGTCATGTGTGTCCAAAAAATAAGTAACGAGGTCATATCTTGAAAAAGCTTGTTACCACTCTAGAAGCCACATTTATCACTCAACCTCGATGAAACTTGGTCCGATTGTTTATCTGTGTCTTGTTCTGTGAAAATTGGGCAAAATGCATGTGCGTAAATTGTTGTCCCAGATTAGCATGTGCAGTCCGCACAGGCTAATCAGGGACGACACTTTCCGCTTAAATGGTATTTTTCGTTTAAAGGAAGTCCCTTTTTACCAAATATATAGTTTAAGCAGAAAGTGTTGTCCCTGATTAGCCTGTGCAGACTGCACAGGCTAATCTGGGACAACTCTTTACGCGCATGCTTTATGTCCAGTTTTCTCAGAACAAGACACATCTTTACAGTAGCTATGCCAAGATTGAATCTGGACAGGTGTTTACAAAAATAATTTCACTGGGTCAAATCATAGAAAACCAATACTACCATTTTAGAAGCCTGTATGACTCAATCTTGATCAAACTTTGTTAGAAGTTTTTCTTTACTATCAAGGCCATGTTTGAATCAAGTGTGGTAAAAAATGATGTCATATGACAAGTCTTTGACCATTGGTGCACTTTGAACTTTTCCTCAGGGCAATCGTGCTCTTGTTTCATAAATAAATGCCCTAGCAGGTTTTCAGTTACATAATCACTTGTTAGATACTTTTATTTAAAGTGAAAGCACTCCAGAGGGAAGGCGAGTCACCAAGCTGGATCAAATCCTACTAAATGGGAACAACATTACCATGGTTAGTATAGCAATTGTATATCATGTGTTTTATGTGCAAATGATTTAATATGATTAAATGATTATTAAATTTAAAAAGAAGTCCCTGTTCAGTGTGCAGAATTTTGACTTATAATTTTGGGATCAACTATTTTGCCCGTTGTGCCTTATGAGTTGTCAGATTTGTCTTTGGTACATTTTTCTTACAAGTAACATCTCCTCCTCAAGCTGATTGTGCTGATTTCAGGAAACTTTGCAGATGATTTTTGGGTGATTCTTGCAAAGTTGTGGTCTGCTTCATATAAAGAACTAAAAAAATATTTTAAAAATAGGAACTCAAAAAATATTCTCTGGCATTGCAAGTGTCAGTGATTAAATTATCATTAGTATGAGTATTATTTTATAAAATTCCTCCACTAAAAGTGTTCAAATTCACCCCTGGGAATAATAATTGTAAAAATATCTGAAACCAAAAGGGTTAGTATTTGAATTTTTTGTGTGTGACATTGTATTTAGATGCTTACTCAATTTTGTTTAACCCTTTGCATGCTGGGAAATTTGTCTTCTGCTAAAATGTCGTCTGCTGAATTTCTAAAATTAGCATTTTCTTCGATTTTTTTCAAAGAATACTATCAGAATAGCAAACAGTTTGGATCCTGATGAGACGCCACGTTCTGTGGCGTCTCATCTGGATCCAAACTGTTTGCAAAGGCCTTCAAAATTCGGTTCCCGCACTGAAAGGGTTAATAATCCCTCTTGGGTCAAAGCTGGCTACACCCAAGGGGGCAACTATTTATATAGACTTATATATCAAATAACTTCTGAAATGTATGACATTGCATGATTCTAGGGATAAGTGTGAAGCTTGTAACTTAGTATATCGGTCCTCTCCTAAGTTTGTTCAAATGCTCCAGGGGTCAATAATGGCGTTGCTCCTTAACATTGATGAGCAATTTAGGGACATCTTGGCCCTTATGTTTTATTTTCCATATATCTGTATCAACCAAGAAATTGAAATAAAACTTCAGGGTGTTTATAGAAAGTCAAGGTCATGAACAATTACCAACACCTAAACCTAAAATTGTAACCAGCTTTTTAGATGGATTATTACCCCTTAAACTTGGTGATCAGTTTAATATTTGTGCAAGATGATATTTTGCTTCAGGTTTGCATGTAGCAGGTACATGTCTCTGTAACTTCGAACGATATTCAATTAAAACTCCACACGTTTTCAGGATCATTATGTGGGGTCACTGACCAAGTCCCATAACTTCCTCTTTCAATTAGCAGCATTATGACCTTTTTTGTACTTCAGGCAAACATTTGCGTGCAACAACTCTATGTGTCTACATGTATGCCTACTACATGTGAACTCATGGCCATTAATAAATATAGTTAGTCACTGACTAAGACCTATAACTTTGAAACGACTTTTTTTGTAGAATTATGCCCCCTTTAAAACTTACAAATGTTATTTTTGGGATCGTCATCTGAGGTCAATTTCCTAGGCTCATAACTCTGAATTTATAAGAATTATGACCCTTCTTATGTCCCCCACTATAGTAGTGGGGGACATATTGTTTTTGCCCTGTCTGTTGGTCTGTTGGTTGGTTGGTTGGTTGGTTGGTTGGTTGGTTGGTTTGCGCCAACTTTAACATTTGCAATAACTTTTGCAATATTGAAGATAGCAACTTGATATTTGGCATGCATATGTATCTCATGGAGCTGCACATTTTGAGTGGTGAAAGGTCAAGGTCATCCTTCAAGGTCAAAGGTCAAATATATGGGTCAAAATCGCTCATTTAATGTACACTTTTGCAGAATTTCAATATTCAAGATAGCAACTTGATATTTGGCATGCATGTGTATCTCATGGAGCTGCACATTTTGAGTGGTGAAAGATCAAGGTCCAGGTCATCATTCAAGGTCAGATGTCAAATATATGTGGCCAAAATCGCTCATTTTATGAGTACTTTTGCAATATTGAAGATAGCAACTTGATATTTGGCATGCATGTGCATCTCATGGAGCTGCACATTTTGAGTGGTGAAAGGTCAAGGTCATCCTTCAAGGTCAGAGGTCAAATATATGTGGCCCAAATCGCTTATTTTATGAATACTCTTGCAATATTGAAGATAGCAACTTGAGATTTGGCATGCATGTGTATCTCATGGAGCTGCACATTTTAAGTGGTAAAAGGTCAAGGTCATCCTTCAAGGTCAAATATATGAGTCAAAATTGCTCATGTAATGTCACTTCTGCAATATTGAAGCTAGCAATTTTATATTTGAAATGCATGTGTATCTCATGGAGCTGCACATTTTGAGTGGTGAAGGGTCAAGGTCATCCTTCTAGGTCAAACATCATGTAGGGGTCAAGGTCATCCTTCGAGGTCAAACATCATAAAGGGGGACATTGTGTTTCACAAACACATCTTGTTCTACTTACAAAAATAAGAAAACACATTAATCTGTCTCTAGTTGGTTACCTAGCATGGTGTTGCATCAAGTGTCTATTGGGTCTAAGTTTAGGTAACTGCTGCTAAAAATAGAATAAAGTGTGCGCTCAGTACCTTTAGTTCTATTGGAAATATTGAGCAAAAAGTGTGTGTTAGGGTAGGTACATGTATAATGATCTAGCGAGAAATTAAACAGACAGACAAACAGAGAGACAGACAGTTTATTCAGACTTATACACAAGTACATTGTCTTCATACAAAAGTAAACATATTATTTTCTGTCACGTAACTAGCTTATATGAAGGAATACTTTTCTCATTTTCATGATATATTGGCAAATAAACAACACTTTTGTCATTCAGTTGTGTTATATTGACCAAGACAGGTTAAGCCCTCATGTTTATTACTTGCACATAGGGACTCCAAATGCCGGTAATGTTTATTACTTGCACATAGAGACTCCAAATGCCGGTACTTGTTTATAAGTCAATAAACAATCCTACATTGAAAAATTGTCTTATGAAATTAAATTTGAATGACTTCATTCTTGGTGATTTATGGTAACCACCTCTTAGTATTGTGTACAATATTTTTTTAATTGGACCATTGTTTACAGCTTGTTCCAGGAGGTGAGGGGCCAGAGACTTGAAGGTTTGCTACAGGGGGAAACAGTGGATTCTTCACCATACCGTGTATTGTATACAAAATCTGGCATCATCATTTGTTCATACTTCATCATGAAAACATTGCATTTGTTAGACACTGTTTCTGTTTTGGGGTAAATCATGTAATAAATTAACATGTCAAATTTTTTCTTCACTTTTAATTTTCTTTAATTTAAGTTAATTTGATTGACATTTATTTGGCGTATTTTACCTTAACCCTTGTAAAATTTGTTACGCAAAGAATGGAAATATATTAAGAATGGAAATAATTGTGTGTATACCTTATTATCCCCCGCCATAAGCGAGTGGAAATTGTTTTGGCGTTGTCCGTCCTTCTGTCTTTCCGTCCGTCCGTCCGGAGCCTTATCTTGGAAGTGCTTGGGCGGATTTCATTGAAACTTGGTATGAGTATATATATGGATAAGAGAATGATGCAAGCCAAATGGCATTGTACACCATCTGTTAATAACGGAGTTATGGCCCTTTGTATCTTGAAAAAATGCTTTTTGTGTGTGTCCGAAGCCATATCTTAGAAGTGCTTTGGCGGATTTCATTGAAACTTGGTATGGGTATGTATATCAATAAGAGGATGATGTACAACATCTGTTAATAGCCGAGTTATGGCTCTTTGTATCTTGAAAAAATGCTTTTTTGAGTGTCAAATATAACACTTTTGTGTCCAGAAGCATATTGGCGGGGGATATCAATTCAACGAATTTGCTTGTTTAAAATTCCTTTTGTGTATGTATTCTCATATAAAAGACATTTCTGCAGATGTAAATACTTGTGTTTAATTTTGTCTTCACTCCATTTCAACTAACATGCAGTAAAATAATTGCAATAAATCACAAAATGGAAAATTTGAATGGTGTTGCATTCTCACTTTTTAATTATATTGAAGAAACAAGTAAAACCAAAGATGTCCATGAGAGAGCTATTCTAGACAAAACTTATAAAGGTAATAGAAATACTACCAATATTGTTACTTTGAAATAAAAGCAGCAAATGGGTAAAATGGACCTTATCTTAAAAAGACTTCTTCACAGAGAATTTTATAAGTGTGTCACTAAATGCCTTTTATTGCTAGAATAACTATGTATTCAATGGAAATCATACGTGGGAATTGTAATAAAATTAAAGCTCTCAGGGCAACACACGACCCAGCAAAAATTACAGGAGGTTTAGTTTAAAGTGCAAGGTAAAACATAGTTGTTATTGCACATAATTTAATGAAACAACATTTTTTGTCGGTGACCAACCGTTTTTTGTTTGTAATCACATGGCAATTATAGAATGAAAATGATATTTTAAATCCTTGGTTTGTCAAAAAATGCCAAAGAAAGCAGTAAAACTGCATTCAATTTACTAGCCTATTTAATGGCATTATTGACCAAATTGTAAGATATGCATCCATCAAAAATAAAACTATAATAAACGAGTATCCCCTGCCAAAGGCAGAAGGATATTGAATTGGGATGGTCAGTCCGTCTAATATCCGTCTTGTCACGAAACATTGTAGGGCTATGTCTCAGAAACTAGATAGGATATCAACATGATATCAACATGAAACTCCATAGGTGAATAGATCTCAATGAGAAGTGCCATGCACAATAACCATAACCCTGTACTTTCTTTAATGAGAGTTAGTGCCCTTAGTTTTTTTCAGGGCTATATCTCAGACATCATGCAAGATTTCAACAAGAAACTTTATGAGTGTATTGATTTTAATTAGCCAAAGTACCATGCTTAAGAACCATAACCCTTGACTTTCTTAAATAAGAGTTATTGCCCATAGTTGTTTTTGTATTATTGAACTTTTTAGGGCTATATCTCGTATATGACAGAACATTTCAACATGAAACTATATGGTGTGTAAAAATCAATGGAGAAAAGTGCCATGCGTAAGAACCATTACCCTGCACTTTCTTAACTAAGACTTATTGCCCTTTGTTGTTTTAGTATAATGTTAATTATCATGGCTATATCTCATATATGCTACAAGATTTCAACGTAAAACTTCATGGGTGTATAGATATCAATGAGGAGAATTGTAATTCATACAAACAACTACCCTGCACTTAATTATTACCTATAAAAGGGGCCTTTTCACAGATTTTGAAGTTTGTCATTAAATGCTTTATATTGATAAATGTAAAAATTGGATCTCCAGTAAAAAAATCAAGAATAAACTTTAAAAAAAGAAAAAAAAGTTGGTTCGAACCAGTGACCTCTGGAGTCCTGGAGTAAAAACCAATTAGACCGCTCGGCCATCCTGACAAGTATATACTTGTATGGCGTACGTATTTTATACTTTATATAAGTGATCTTCGTAGTTTAACAAAATTAAACGACAATAACAGAACTCTCCAAATTATTCAATCGTTTCACGTTGCAATGCTTTATAATTCTCAGGTTTTTAAATCGTCAAACGATGCATATAATGGATATATTAGAGCATGGTAAATGTTAAGTTTTACTGTTTCCTCACAAATATCATAACTAAAACGAAAATTTGCGAATCTGAAACAACTTTTTTCAATTTTGTCAATTTGCCAAAGCGTGAAAAGGCCCCTTTTATTATTGCCATAAACTTAATTATTATATTTTATGTCAATGGATTGCACCGATTAATAAATACAATTTATTTGGCGGGGGATATCGATTCAATGCATTTGCTTGTTCATCTCAATTGTAAAGGTAAAAGGTGCGGTTTATAGTCTGCTTCGATATACATCTTAAGCCGACTTCACAATCAACCCCCCCGATCACTGGGATTTAAGTCGTCCGTTAACATATGGCGCACCAGCTCAAAAAAATAACCCACTTTCATACCAAAACACACTTAAACCAACATAAAACTGTGTTTTTTCTGAGTTTTTCTCAGCGGAAGTTGGTTTTTGCTATTAAAAGCGAGTTTTATGTGCACTAAACTGTGCTAAACTGAGTTTAAAGTTGGTTATTTTAAGAAGATGTGTGTTTAAGCGAGTTTTTTTCTGTAAGGAGTCAGTTTTTTGTGTGTCAAAAGTGAGCCTTTTTATTTATGAGTTGGTTTATGTGTGTTTAAGTGTGTCTTTTTGTTTTATAAGCGAGTCTTTTACAACAGAAGTTGATCCTTTTTAAACAGAAGTGGGATTAAGCGAGTTAAAATTGGTCTTTTTGTAAATAATTTGAGAGCTGAAACCAGGCTGAAAGACTCACTTTAACACACTTTTCAATAAGTTGGTCTTTTGTTTATAAATAATACTCATCAATAAAACAATAATTCTTCAAATAGGTCTTTGTTTCATGTTTATAGCCATATATAATACAAGTCAATTGTAAAGGGGCTTTTTTACAGCTTGTTTGCCATTGTCCCTATTGTAAATGTGTGTGCTCCCCATAATTTTTTAGTGAATATTGGATGAAAATGGCTCTTTCAGAACATCACAGGTTCACAGATGGACAACAAGTATCACTGCCAAAAACTATAAAAATGATAAAACTTAGTTTTATACCTGAAAATGGAAGAGTTTGTGTTTCGCTTTGATTTTTTTCTTTATATTTGTTTTTATTATAAACAATATCTTATGATTCTTTTATGTCTTAAAATTATTTTATTTTTTTAAATTTTAAAACAATCTTATATGATTGTTTATATTTGTTTAAAACAGTATTTACTTGTTAAATCTGCATATTTAAATAATTATGGTATTGGAAACATTATTTTGGAAATAATCTATTAATTTGTGTACATAAGTTATGCAAGATTTTGATATTTTCATATGATACCATTATATCCATTTTCTTAATTTGCAATAAAATAATAAGATGCCAAACATGACCTGTGTTACATAAACAGTCAACAAAATAACAAGACAATACCTAAAAACACCCCCTTTCACACCACTAACAATAAACAGATAACAATCTGTCAGGCATTCAGAGCTAAACAGGGTACTGATTATCAGGGGCAGATAAGGCTACTGATAGGGTTTGCCCAGACATAAGGCTGGAATGAGGTATAAGACTTTTGATTGGTTCAATTTTTTGCACAGGAAATTATTTGAATACAACAACTTTTGAAAAACAAGCTGGTTTCAGCAATTGAATTGAGCTAAATTAAATTAACATTAAGACTTATAATTGTTGTGTAAAATGTATTGAAATACTGTCAGCATGAAGTATTGTGTGATGAAAACAATGTGTATTTTACTACAATTTGGAAATCATGCAACAATAAGTTTGTTGGAAAAGAAGTTCAACTTTTTTTTTTGGAATACTGAAGAACAGTTTTAACAGGTTTGTATTGTCATTTCTTCATCCTTTTTTTATTTAGTTTACTGAATTAATTATGATCATTATTATATTTATGTATTGTCACTGGGAAATGTAAATTGATAAGTTAATGTATTGCAACTTAAAGGAAAAACAACACAATTTGAAGCAAAAATAGATGAACATACAAATGACAAAGTGTAAATGTTGTGTACAGTGAATTATTGTGGTTGTGTTTTATGATTATTGTCATCTTTATTGTTATTTATAGATATTTCTGGTTATTACTGAACAGATTTCTTTCCCTCATATTTTAATTTTGAAGGTTAAACTCTTGCCCTTAGAGCAAAAGGGGTAATCATACTACCTGATGTATGGACTTTTACACCAGGCTTTTATCCTGCACGAGCTGGCCAACTTGAGGGGAACAGAAGTGGGCAAACCTTGCCCTGTCCTTGAACAAGAAAGCTGGATTTGTTGAGAGGTAAAACTATACAGGTTATTGCATTTTAAAAGCGTCACAATTCTGATCAATGTGAAAAATATTTTTAGAGTTTGAAATGTGATGAAAGTTAATTACAAGCTTTGGAAAATTACCAATTGTAAATATTTTGTCAAAACTCCTTTTCTTTTTTTGTTTCAGAGTATCATTTAAGCTGAAATCCAGCATGAAACCAGGGAGGTGATGGCCACTGCACAGGCCATGTGCCGACTTTTCACTTTCCACCAGCTTGTGACTTGCACCATGAAGGGAGCAACAACTACAACTGGGTCACCAAGACCAAGCCTCCCCGCTGCTGAGAGAAATGCAATCATTGGTATTTTTTCTTCATCATAAAAGTTTGAAGTACCAGTTATCCATATAGAAATTCAATACACATTCTACAAATATTTTTCAGATCACTTACTGTTTACAGTCCCATAAATGATCATTATATTACATCATTTGTGAAAAGGGGGAGTTTTTATAATCCAAGTGACAGTTAACAATATTATTTTTTTTTATTCATGAAGACAGGGATTGAAAAACTTTGTCCGTGTCTCTAGTCACTTTCTCCAGTACAATCAGTAATAAACTCATTTGTGTTGACTTCCTTAATATGCAAATATTTAACCTCTTTTTCTGGCTAGAGTATTTTCTATTTAAGAACAGATTTTGTTGTTTTTTTGCATGTTTTTACAATGAATAGTCTATTATATTTTTTCAGATGTCATAGCCAAAACCTTTGACAAGCCTCTGGTGGATGTTGAAGAAAAGATGAGAGGTTGTTTAAGGCATCTGCGGCTGATGCACAAGTAGACTGTAGATTGAAGTCTTTGTAAATAAAATGTGCTGTTAAAATGATTATTTAACCATTGTTTTCACTTTGTTATATAGATTTGCACCTGTTTCAACAACATTAACTTATTTTTATGCTCCCGGTAGGTTCTCATATAGCAGTTGAACTGTCCGTCTGTCTGTCTATCTGTCCGAAAACTTTAGCATTGGTCATAACTTTTGCAATATTGAAGAAAGCAACTTGATATTTAGCATGCATGTGTATCTCATTGAGCTGCACATTTTGAGTGGTGCAAGGTCAAGGTCATCCTTCAAGGTCAGAGGTCAAAATCCAATGGAAGTAATAAGCAAAGAGAGATAATTTCTATACCTGCCAAATGATAAATAGAAATTTTATTTAAAAGCGGCGCAGTAGGGGACATTGTGTTTCTGACAAACACATCTCTTGTTTGTATTTATTCCATACAATCTTACTTTTTTCAGTTCTTTCTTTGTGTTCAATGTTATGTTATAACACTATTATATTTTATTATAACAATGCCATGTCTGTCAAAATAGTTTTATCATGCTGTGTATATGGATATATATGTAAAGTTTTATGTTTTGTCGTTTAAAAAAGTAATTAGAATTTAATTTATGATATTTTTGTTCTTATCATAAAAAAGTTTTTCAGTTTTCAAGTGGGTGAAAAGTGGGTTTTTACTGAGCATTTAACAGGTTTAAAAGCTAGTTTTAACTGTGTTTAATCTGTGAAAAGCACACATTTAGCTCATTTAATGCTCAAATAAAACCCCACTTTAAACTCGCTTTAGAACAGGAAAAACCGGCTTGATGTGTAGAAGCGGGTGTTAAAGCCAACATAAAGAAGGAAAACACACTAACTTTTAACCAACTTAAGTTGGTAAAACTCGGTTTTAAAGCGTGTTTTAACTGCGTTTAATCGGAGTTAAGCACACATTTAGCTCACTTAACACTCAAACAAAAACCCACTTTTAACTCGCTTAAGAACAGGAAAAAAACGACTTGATATCAAGAAGCGGGTTTAAAAGCCAACATAAAGAAGGAAAACACACTCACTTTAACCAACTTAAGTTGGTATAAGACGGTTTAAAGTAAGTTTAAACTGCGCTTAATCTGTGAAAAACACACATTTAGCTCACTTAACGCTCAAACAAAAACCCACTTTTAACTCGCTTAAGAACAGGAAAAACCGACTTGATGTGTAGAAGCGGGTTTAAAAGCCAACAAAGAGAAGGAAAACACACTCACTTTTAACCCACTTAAGTTGGTTTAAGTTAGTTTTAGTTGGTTTAAGTTGTTATAAGAAGGTATAAGTGGGTTGGTTTATGTGAGTGAAATCCAGGTTTTACCTACAAAAAACCAAGTCGGTAAGCAAAAAGTGTGTTTAAAAGACACGCTTTAACCCAGTGCCAATACCGCAGGGTTTAACACGGTTTAAACACGGATTAAAACAGGGTTTTGCCCACTTTTTTGACAAGGGAGGCAGCCACGGCACATTGGCTTATTTCCCTCACAAGTACCCATTTATACACCTGGGTGGAGAGGAGCAAGCGTGGGATTAATTTTTTGCTCAGAAAAATACAGTGCCTGGGCGGGATTCGAACCAGGGACTTTTCGATCCCTAGACCAGCATCTTACCACTAGACCACTGTACTGTGAGCAACATTATTACTAGTAAACACATTAATACCAACAACTAAGATTTAAACAAAAAAATTTTTTTTTCTTAGTACAGAGCTGATCCACAGGTGGTTAGCGTGTGGCTATGATATTAATTAGTGTGATTATCATTTTGAATCTTCAGGTGTAAAGACACACTTTCGCATTGGACCAATGAAATCACTCGTGTGTTTAAAATGTCGGTTAGTTGAAAAGTATGTAAACAAAGGTTTCAAACGGCACTGGAAAGTTAGTTTTGATGCATAATGCAAAGACTAGCACGGTTAGAATGTTTTTTTCATACGTCTTATTGAATAATGGTATAAAGGTCCGTGAACTTAGCAGGGAAAATGCCCTTTACTCCGTGAAGATTTCATTCATTTATCCTGTCTGATCGATGTCAAGTAGGTCACGCGAGTTGTGTATCGTGTTTTTTCTTAAAAGTTGACCCAGCATTTGTAAAAATATTGCAAGACATGTACATTTCCAGAAAGAGAATTCATTTCTGCGTTGAATAAGACCAAGATCGTGAAAATTGATGAAGTTATGGCTGTTCAAAGCGATGTACCCCGTTTTCGGGTGATTTTTAGTTGGATACCTTGTTATATATATATATTTGATAGTGAAATTTTTTATTCAAAAAAGTTGATTGTTCGTTATAATATGATTATTTATCATTCAAAATGATGTTTTCACTAATTAATATCATAGCCGCACGCTACCACCTGTGAGCTGATCATACAACTAGAATAAAAACAGCCTGAATAGACTCCATAAGAAGGTACATACATATGTTAACGATCTTTGATAGTTGACGTTTATATATTCTAATAATTGCTTTCAAAGAAAACATTTCCTATATGGTCAATATATTAAAAAAAACACTAAATTATCTACAACACACAAATAAAACACATCTTCACATCTACTTATTTTATTGGCTTAGCTATGTGAAAAGCTCAATGATTCAAAAGAAATCTACAATTCCTCACTGAAAATGTGGCTTTCTTATATGCCTATTGATGATTGCCACTTAAAGGGGCCTTTTCACGTTGTTGTAAGTGGCCAAATTAAAAAAGAAAGTTATCTCAGATTCGCAAATTTTCGTTTTATTTATGATATTTGTGAGGTATTAGTACTACTGAACAATTATGCTCTAAAATAGCCGTTTTATGCATCTTTTGACAATTTAAAAACATGAAAATTATAAAGCGTTGCAACGCGAAACAATTGAATCATTTGGAAAGTTATGTTGTTGTTATATTTTGTGAAATAGCGAGGATTGCTTATATAAAGTAAAAAATACATTTTTTGGCATGAGCAAGGATGGCCGAGTGGTCTGAAGGGAAGACTTACATCCAGGACTCCAGAGGTCAGTGGTTCGAGCCCTGTTCAGGGTTACTTTTTTGTCTTCTTTTTTATTGTTTTCTTGTTTTTTTACTGGAGATTTTAATGACAAACTTTAATACATGCCAACATCTTTGAAACGACCCCTTAAATGCCTATACACATCTGGTCTCAAAATAGCAATCGTCGAATTTGAGCTGCAACGTTTTCACGTTTATTATCTTTTTATGCCCCCCTTCGAAGAAGAGGGGGTATATTGCTTTGCTCATGTCGGTCGGTCGGTCCGTCCACCAGGTGGTTGTCAGACGATAACTCAAGAACGCTTGGGCCTAGGATCATGAAACTTCATAGGTACACTGATCATGACTCGCAGATGACCCCTATTGATTTTGAGGTCACTAGGTCAAAGGTCACGGTGGCCCGAAATAGTAAAATGGTTTTTGAATGATAACTCAAGAACGCATACGCCTAGGATCATGAAACGTCATGGGTAGATTGATCATGACTCGCAGATGACCCATATTGATTTTGAGGTCACTAGGTCAAGGTCACGGTGACCCGAAATAGTAAAATGGCTTCCGGATGATAACTCAAGAATGCATACGCCTAGGACCATGAAACTTCATGGGTAGATTGATCATGACTCGCAGATGACCCCTATCGATTTTGAGGTCACTAGGCCAAAGGTCAAGGTCACGGTGACCCGAAATAGTAAAATGGTTTTCGGATCATAACTCAAGAACGCATATGCCTAGGATCATGAAACTTTACAGGTAGATTGATCATGACTCGCAGATGACTCCTATCGATTTTGAGGTCACAAGGTCAAAGGTCAAGGTCACGGTGACCCGAAATAGTAAAATGATTTTCGGATGATAACTCAAGAACGCTTTTGCCTAGGATCATGACACTTCATAGGTACATTGATCGTGACTCACAGATGACCCCTATTGATTTTCAGGTCACTAGGTCAAAGGTCAAGGTCACAGTGACAAAAAACGTATTCACGCAATGGCTGCCACTACAACGGACGGCCCATATGGGGGGCATGCATGTTTTACAAACAGCCCTTGTTTGGTCATAGCCGCCATAGCAGTCTGAAAAAATGTAAAAAAATCTTTCCAAACCATGCATCGAAATAGTATTAATAATAATAACTTGTAACTGATCCAAACAAGCATTGCGTGATTCCCTTGATGTAAATTCGGAAGTACCGAGTGCAGTGCTACAGCTTACATTAATAATAAGGATGCGGTATCCCTATTATTAGTTGTTTTAAGTCTTTTACATTTTAATCTTTTAAATTATTCAACAATGTCAAAATATGTCGTTCAAGCATTTATTTCACCCATCAACTACCGGAGTTTAGCTAATTTGCACTTTCTTTTATTTACGCTTGCTAAATTAGAGAACACATATAACATGGCAAGTTTATGTTCAAGTAAGTAAGCATGATTGTACATAACATCAGGAAAATTAACAACTTCATCCAATTGTAAATAGAGTTTAATGAAACCATGCATAAAGATATTTTATTAACCGCAACTAACATGTAACAGTAATAGCAAACTGTCATATGAACATTCATTTCACAACCGTCAGTAGAATAAATAAGATACTTTGCTAACAAACGTTTAAACCTTTGCACAGTTTTATGTGATGCACGATTTTCAACAGGTATTGTTTTATGTAAAAATGTAGATTGGTATTAATTATTTAATGCTTATTGGACTCTTATGTTATTGGTATTTAACAGGCTTTGAGGTCTGTAAGGTAAAATTCATGTTTTTTCTTTGTATGTCATCTTAATTACAAATCATTTTTCGGCATAAAAAAAAATAAGATGCGGAATGCATTTCATATTTGTTACCAAACTAACAATATCAACGTGTCTGATTATATGAAGAAAACACTTTAAAGGGACCTTTTCACGTTTAAGTAAATTGACAAAATTATAACAAATGTTTCAGAATCGCAAATTTTCGTTATAGTTATGATATTTGTGAGGAAAGAGTAATACAGAACATTTACCATTCTCTAAAATATCTATTACATGCATCTTTTGACGACTTAAAAACCTGAACATAATAAAGCGTTGCAACGCGAAACGATTTAATTATATGGAGAGTTCTGATGTTGTCGTTATATTGCGTGACACTACGAGGATTGCTTATATAGAGTATAAAATACAAAATCACAAAAAGGTCCCTTTAATTAGACATTTGAACTTGAAAATTGAGTAAAAATCTACCATACAAAAAGCAACAGCAGATATTCGGCTTTGCAATAGCTTTAACGGTACAATTTAGTAACAGTAATTTTTATTCTGTTTAATAAAGTTTCGCCCTTCTCAATTAAAGGAAAGTCATTTGTTACTCATGAAGATCTTTTTTCCCAAAATCGTATCCTTGTGTACATTGTAGAACGTCCAAACCACAACTACAAAGTGACGAAGACGGATCTAAAATGTGTGTAGGTTAAAATCGTTTATCGTCTGTATGCGCATCGGAAATTGCCATTGAAATAAATCGAGATTAACATACGCTATGCACGCCGTTAAAACGTAGAAAGTGTGAAATCTTTACGCATGACTTCAGATAAATTAGGCAAAAAAATTGGATCATTCTACTTTGAAAAAATTAAACGGGATTTAAGGTAATTCAAAGTTTTATCTATCATGGAATTACAATGTATGTATGAAATTGCCTACTTACTATTTCCAAAGACCTATAGATATAGTTATCTATAGGTCTTTGCTATTTCACTTATTTAAGAGTTATATGTTCATATAATATTACATTACGTAGAACACAAACAATCTTGTTAATGATGCAATTAAGGGAGGCATTCTTGTTAATAATAAATGAGCAAGCAACGACAACCACTGTTTTTCTTTTTGATATGCAAGTACATTTGTTTTATTCTAATGTTAATACAATCTAATGTATGCAGCATAAGTATGTGGTATTGTCAATGTTGATATAATTTACCGTTTTTCAGCTAAAATACAAATAATAAAGACTGAAACTGAAGTTAAGTACATGTGATTGAATGGTGTCTGGTGTTGTTCCAGTGTCTATTAAAAAAACAGTACTTATTGGGACCTTTTGACCGATTTTGGCATGTTTTGAAGTTTGTCATTAAATGCTTTATATTGATGAATGTAAACATTTTCTCTAAAAAGCTCCAGTAAAAAAAATCAAGAATACAATTTCAAAAAAGAAATCCTCAACAGGGATCGAACCACTGACCTCTGGAGTCCTGGCGTAAAAAGGCTCCCATTTAGACCCCTCGACCATCCTTCCGCATACAATGGAAGACGTATTTTATACTATATATAAGCAATCCTCGTAGTTTCACGAAATATAACGACAGCAGCAGAACTCTCCAAATTATTCAATCGTTCCGCGTTGCAACGCTTTATAATTTTCAGGTTTTTAAATCGTTAAAAGATGAATATAATGGCTATATTAGAGCATTGTAAATGTTCAGTATTACTGTTTCCTCACAAATATCATAACTAAATCGAAAAGTTGTGAATCTGTAACAACTTTTTAATTTTTTTGTCAATTTGCCAAAACGTGAAAAGGCCCCTTTAAGATATAAATGCCTAACACAACAAAATTCGTTCATTGTTGCTTAGTATGTCCATCTATCTGTATTTAAATGCAAATACAAGTTTGTCTTGCCAAAATATGTTCACAAGTCTCTAATTGCTTATGATGTAGATTAATACTTAAAATACACTTCTGTGTATGACTAGTCATCATAATTATCCCCACGCTTTTTGAAAAGCGTGGGTATATTGTGGTTATCTCTGCCGTCCGTCTGTTCGTCCTGGCCACTATCTCATCCTACACTATAAGCACTAGAACCTTGAAACTAACACACATGGTAGCTAGGAGCTGTGCGACCCTGCACTATTCGGAATTTTAATGTGACCCCTGGGTCAAAAGTTATGGGGGTTTGGGTGGGGCCAGGTCAGAGATTTTCACTTATTTTTATGCCCTCAGTAAGGTGCATTGGCCATAACTTTTGCAATACCGAAGATAGCAACTTGATATTTGGCATGCATGTGTATCTCATGGAGCTGCACATTTTGAATGGCTAAAGGTTAAGGTCAAGGTCATCCTTCAAGGTCAAAGGTAAAAAGAAAACAAATATAAGGGAAGTAATAAGCTTTAAAGGGAGGTAAGTAAATAACCTGCCTAATGATATAAAAAAATTAATAAATCAAAGCGGTGCATAGAGTTACAAAGTTGTGGCGCAGAGATGTATTTAGTATTGAATTGTTTGTGTTAACTCATCTGTGAAATGGTTTAGCTCATCCATCTAATGTTTATACAACGGATTATAAGATATTGGCGCAAAGGGACACATGTATATGAGAGAAGAGATAGAATGCAGTCAAGCATAAAAGCATGAGAAACTCATGGAATAGAGCCTCAAGAACCTATAACAGGGCTGAAACTTTCACTTTGTTCAATTACAATTTTAGACGCATTACTGAACATCTGTCAAAATGTTCAAGTGGGAAAAATGTGAGAAACAATTTAAAGCAAGATGGACTTTGAACAGGCACATCAAAGACAGACATGAAATTCAACATATTCATTGTTGTGTACAAGATTGCGATAGAAAATTTCTGAGACGCTACTATTTAGTCAACCATTTAACCTCAAAACATAACTTCCAAAACAGAAGCAAGAAGATTAACTATAAGAGAGCATGTTCAGCCATCTCATTAGTCATTCCAATTAAGATGACATGTACATAATTGACTACAGTGAAGTTATTTCATTAGATTTGTTAGGAGAGCAGGATGAGGAGGAGAAATTAGGGTATAGATTATCCCTCATGTTTTTTGGTTATTTTACATTAACTTCTTCATTTCTACACCGAATTACTTCAAATTTATACTGAGCATCTCTTATGATAATACGGTCAATCTCAACTATGCATGGCCCCATTACCAACCCTGCGGCGCCCCTGAGTCAAACATGCGGCATGGGGATACGCGTCGGCCTCTGCCGCGCAATTTCTAGTGTTATATTTTGTGACGATATGTGGATTGCTTATATAAAATATACAACCATCAAGAACAGTAACAACCCGGATTGCTAGGTGAATAAGGCGATCTTTAATTAATACGAAGGTCAGTTATTTGCGCCCTAGTGGGTAGGCATTTGTTCTTATTTCTCTCTAAATGTCTGTTTTTGTATTATCGAGGAGGTCTTGAGTAACGATGTTAACAATTACCAATTGAAAGCAATTAATGACGAACTTCAAATGTGCCAAACTCTGTGAACACGCCCCGTGAATATGTTATTTGATTGTGAGAATTTCTTTGAATTATGCATAATTACATTGCAAGCGTATTGTGTAAATTTAGATGTACCAATCCTTATATTCATTTTGAAAGAGGACGATTGTGTATTGTATACAGAGATCAAAAACATCGAGTCGGTCATTTATGTAAGCAAAATCAACGAGTCTGACATTAATGTAAGCAAAATCAACAAGTATGTCCATGAAGGCAAAATCAACGATTATGTCCTTCATGTAAGCAAAATCAACAAGTATGTCATTCATGTAAGCAAAATCAACGTGTATGTCATTCATGCAAGCAAAATCAACGAGTCTGTCATTAATGTAAGCAAAATCAACGAGTATGTTCTTCATGTAAGCAAAATCAACGAGTATGTCATTCATGTAAGCAAAATCATCGAGTATGTTCTTCATGTAAGCAAAATCAACGAGTCTGTCATTAATGTAAGCAAAATCAACGAGTACATGTATGTCATTCATGTAAGCAAAATCAACGAGTATGTCATTCATGTAAACAAACTCAACGAATAATCGGCTACGTGATTAATTTCACTCTCTTTCTTAAATAAACTTCTTTTATTAATATTAAAAGAAATACATTCCTAATTGTTTGCGTAATACACCCACCATGGTCAGTTAAAAAACACACCTGATATTGATGAAATTACTATTTTGTTAAAGTCTTTTCTATATTATTTTTTTTCTCATTTTCAAATAACATAATCTCTGTTCTGCTTTATTTTGCTTTGTTGTGTTTGGGATTATAAATGATACCCCGTTGAATCATCATGGTATGTAATAATTGGTTCATATTTATTACTTGTCTTATGTTTCACTTTGTATTGTTGGGTTGTTAGCAAAAACCCATGTAGGCCTTTTATTATGAATACAAGTGCAAAGTTCAAGTTTTCGAAATTCAAATCATTTCCTTCATTAGCATATTGCCGATTTAAAGTAAGGCAAATTTTTATTTTATTTTTTGGCCGGGGGGGGGGGTGGGGGCATACATATACATAGCATGATATATTCAATTGAAAATACATGTACTAATTTATTCACATAACTTATGCTATTTTATTATTTAAATTCAATTTAATATTTTATTTATTTTAATTATTCTTGGTCATTAACATTGTCAACTTAATAACCCAGTTTAAGTATATTGTCATACCGAACTAGACTTATTTGGACATGAATTAATGTTTAGATTTTCATTACTTTTTCATCAAGCTTATGACGATGTCATATTGAATTGCACACATTATCAAGACGCTCTCTCCAACCACCAACAACCAACAATTTAACGTCGTAATAAATAGTTTGTAATTAATGCCAGCAATAAAAAGAGCTGGTGTTATATTCAGCAAACAAATATGTCGCAAAGTACAATGACAAAGAAGTAGTTGATAGATTTGAAAACATGGTATAATAAAACGCTCAAAACTATATAAATGATTCCGTGGCATGATTTGCTGAATATAACATCTGCAAAATGGACGATTTTCTCAAATTCATTGAATGTACTTGAATATTTCAGATACGTTTATTGTTTCATTTTAAAGACATTTCAAACAGAGGCATTTAATCTCTTTTCGACAAACGTAATGGAGACAAAAGCAGCAGAACAAAAACAATTCCAAAGCGTTGAAGAAACTGAAGCAGATTCGATAGGAACAAGTCATGCCCAAGATCAAATGGTCACTACCGATCCGAAATATATCACAATGATCCACGTTGACAGTGCATCCACAGCCTCAACGTCGGAGCAATGTGGGATTAGCGTTGAGAGTGTAAGCAGAAATTAGTGTTATCATTTATTTTAAATTAGAATATTTACCTACCAATATTTATTCAAATTTGCAAATATAACAATATCCAGTTAAACTGTCGATACAAGTATAACATTATCCAGTAATACTGCCTAGTAATACTGTGTTTAACTTAAAAGTAAACCGTTTTGACCATCTAATAAAATGTTCGTTTTCAGAGATACACTGTCTAAACGCTTAGTGTGTTTCAGCGTTACAATGCCATGTTATATTATTAATGTAAAAGCCAGTGTTACTTGTCAAGTGATACTTTTATACCAGTGTTACATGTTCTATGTATACTGCTTATGTAAGATTGACAAGGTCTAGTCTAACTATCTTTACATGCGTAAAATTATCTGCCTAAACTTTTTACGTTAGTCATGTTACTGTCTAGTTGTACTGTCGTATCAAGTGTTGCATGGTCCATTTATATATTGTGTTTATTAAACTGTCTTATTGTTCGGTCTATACCATAAAATTATTGACTTGTAATACATACAATATGTCAGTGTTACACTGTTTAGTAATTCTGTAAACGTCTATTTATATAACGCTCTTAAATTATTTTTAATATTTACATTATGTTAAGCAGACAGTGGAACCGGATCAAAAGACCACCATTCTAATTACCCACGTTAATCAGACGGACACACAGGCTGGTGAGTACTTTGGCGCCACCCTGTACACGTACAAGCGGCCACCAGGGGAACAGTTTGAGTACCAGCACCTACTGAAGAATATCAAGGATGGATATCCTGCACAAATAATGAAAATTTGGTATTTGTACTTCGTAAATCTTTGTACTAGCGAATTAAACGTACATAACGTTCAGTTGAAATGTCCTCTTATGTTAAAATTATAATCGGCGTCTGTAACAAGACTCCTTGTGCAAATTCCTCGATATACATTACATAAATCGCGGAGTTGAATATATTCGATATACATTACATAAATCGCGGAGTTGAATATATTTGGCTTTCATTTAATCTTGTATTTATTTATTAGTGAAATATTGAAGTAATTGTTAAATTGAATATCCACTATTTTTAAGTAATTTTAAGCATAGTTAAGTTACCAAAATTGAGACTAGTGTTACACAGACAATATTTCTCGGTATTGCCCTGAAAACAAACAAATATCCCCTTCTGTTGTTGGTTTCCAGTGAAGGTGACGAGCTGGTTCTGAATTACAAATTTACACCGGAACTTGAACACACAGAGGTGCTCAATAGTTTTCGAAGCGGCGTTATCGTCGATGGAAAATCGCGTTTCTGTCTGGTAAGCTCGTTGTATAATTAATTAACTACTGCTTTTTATGGATTTTAACCGTCGTACAATACTAGATGACGGCATCAAGAAAAATCTGATAATGTCTTATAAAATTTCACTATTTCTAGATTTTGTGATATTCTAAATCTACTTGTTTTGTAAGTTTTCTAATTAGTGTTGCTCAGAGTAATGAATTAATGTAACATGTGCAGTCCCAGCTTCATATTTTGTAAATTAAATGTTGCGTTTTATGTATTGTTCTGTCTTATGTAGGCAAAATATCACTGTCTTTGAATGAAGCACTACCAGTTGAAAGATAAGGAGAATTTCTCTCCCAATAATGTCTCTTGAGTTCCAGTTTTTTCTATTATAAAAATAACTAACGAAACTTAATATTTATGCGTTTCGTCCATGTTTATCTTCAACGTGTGCAGTAGACACGAACTGACCAGAACTTTGAGTAAAAAACTATGTCTTGTATAAATATGTTCGTACTAAGTGTAAAATATGTTTTCCCGTGGACTAATTCTACATGTGTATTATGCCAGGTTTTAAAAAGAAGTGGACATGAGTTCTGGTATGAAACCTGTGCAATCCTGACTCCCAATCATGATCACCATGGTAAGTTATAAACCGTTATACTGCATACATGTGGTTTTGTTTATTATAAAGGACATGTTAACAGTATTTTACTGTGACAACACTCAAAAGTCAAGTCCTTAAAACGTTAATTCAAAGCATTCATAAACTAATAAAACTCTCATTATATTGTTTGTTGCAAAACCTTGTCACTCCGATATAATACTTATTCTGTTGAACAAACACAAAACGCAAGTGTGTCATTAACGTACTAAAGTTATTTTCGAAACATCACAACTCAGTCCAGTTTTACTTTATCTTATCAATATGGTTACCAATCGAGGAATAAGAACTGACACAAGATATGTACATTTATACAGATTTACTGTGAACCTGCTCCTTAAAGATTTTTTATTTATATCTTTTTATAATATTTCAATGAAATACAAGTGAATGAATTAATTATATCCACGAAATGAAGACAATAAATAACAAAACCGATAGTACAAAGATGAACATAGAATAGTACAAGTTATAAATGATCTGAACTCAACGAATCAGCGTCTGCTTAAATGCACATGTTCAGATGTTTGCTTTAATTTAAATTGAAAGTACGTTTCAATTATAATATATTACTTAGCACAATAATTTTAAAGGGGCCCTTTCACAGATTTTGGCATTTTTTAACATATTCATTAAATGCTTTATATCGATAAATGTAAACATTGTATCGTAAAAGCTCCAGTAAAAAAATCAAGAATAAAATTAAAAAAAGGAAAAGAACATTGTCCGGACTAGGTTTCGAACCAGTGACCCCTGGAGTCCTGCCAGAGTCCTGAAGTAAAAACGCTTTAGCCTACTGAGCTATTCCGCCGATTACACTAGTTGATGTATTTTATACCTTATATAAGCAATCTTCGTAGTTTCACAAAATCTAATGACAAAAACAGAACTCTCCAAATTATTTAATCGTATCGCGTTGCAACGCTTTATAATTTTTAGGTTTTAAAATCGTCAAAAGATGCATATAATGGCTATATTAGACCACGGTAAATGTTCAGTATTACTGTTTTCCTCACAAATATCATAACTAAAACGAAAATTTGCGAATCTGAAACAACTTTTTTCAATTTTGTCAATTTACCAAAGCGTGAAAAGATCCCTTTAATAATAATAATAATACTAAATGGTCACGCTATTACAATCAATTTAGTTGATAAAGCAAACGTTCCAGTCGTAAAACACAATGTACAAAGCTTAAGCGCTAACTCTTTTGTGTTTAAATATTACAGTAAAATATGTGTTACTGTTCTTTTATTTTTCAGATCACGATTTTCCCCCGATAGTGACTAATCCGAAATTTAATGAAGTAAAGTACATTAAGTTATTGGCCAAAAAATTTTTATTTTCCATGAAAGGATCTATGGAATACATGTTCATTGACAAAACCGGAATTCAAGGAGTACCTATGCCTCAACCTTCTCGTAAGAAACTTTTACATTTTTTGTATCAATATATATTGTACAGGCAGACATGATTTTATTGATATGTACCATACAAAGATATGGTCTGTGCAAGAAAGTGTAGATAAAAAAAAAACTTGCTTCAAGATCAAATCACAAAGAAAACTCATAACATCAAGGAAACATATTTTTTCTTTGTTTTGCATTGCAAATCGGATTTTATTTTGAAGTGTTTATTTTTCGAATGTACTGCTACGTTTTGTATTAACAGAGAACGGTAAGGGCATGGGTTTATAGTTTTATTATGTACTAGACTCATCTTCAACTGACTTTGATGTTAACCACCCACACCCGATCATCCCCGATATAACTCGCCCGTTAAAATTCGGCGCAGTATGCAGCCACGGCATATTGGGTATTTCCCTCACAGGTACCCATTTATGCTCCTGTATGGAGAGGAGCAAGCGCGGATTTTGTTTTGCTCATGAACATTCCGTTGTCTGAGCGGGATTCGAACCAGGGACCTTCCGACCAGCATCCTACCACTAGACCACGGTCCCAGGTTAACCTTATTAACCTTAACTTTAAAGTTCACTGTCGTTCATTGATTTTATTGCAGCTTATGTCAATATGACACGCAAATTCTCGTTCCCATTGGATTTCACAGCAGCCTTGTCTGGTATGGATGGACAATCGTATGTGCGCATAGATGATCAAAGAAATATAGTCATATCGGTAAAAGGTTTCATTACTGCGTTAAGGGCACATGTCAATTCAAATATTGTTATTATTTGATTAAAACAATATTGTTAAAAGACATGGTAAGAGATTAGTATAAAATGTATACTAAGGTAAAATATAACACGATATTGAGATAATTGTGGGTCGAAAAGGTGTTTTTTTCTTATTTATAATCCAATACAACATAACAAAAGGTATTTACAATATAAAGCATATACACACAACATGTTATATTATAATCATAAGATATTGCAAGATACATTATATGTTTGTGCTGACGTGAACACTACATCATGTGCTTTCTTGCTTGAAAAAAAATGCAAATGCTTATATTCAGTCTAAATAGAGTTTTTGTACATATTCAAGTATTGCTATATGCAGTGGTGTTTCGCTGAATGTTTACATAATATTCCGAGAAAGACCAAATTGAATATTGTCCGTTAAAATTGCTATGATGGTGACAGAACCTCATAATTTAAATGTTATATTTAGGATGAATCCAACTGCACGTTTTTCAAGTATGAAAGGATTGGACACGACTACAAATTCTATGTCGGCAAGATTGCGGGCAAGTCTAGCATTCTTTACTAGTCACAAAATATTAAATATATCTGTTTCGATGTAAAAAATCATAAGAAGGAGATATGCACGGGTTAAGATTTACAGATTGACATATTTCGAAGTTATTGTCATACATACCAATTAAATTGTATTTTTACGAGATATTTGAGTCCCCATGTTTCTTAGCTCGAGCCACAAATAAACAAATATTTGATCAACCGGCCAGACAAAATATAAGGGTCAGGTTAATGCAGTTATCATAGATTCCGAATGTCCTTTAAGCAAATTTTCGAAAAATTAAATTATATCTTCCAACGTTAACTTTTGAAGATAACTGCTAACGCAGCGAAATATGCTCGTTTCATTTGGTTAATGGCATTTATTTGATTGCAATTGTTTGAAGAGCATTAAGCAATCTTGTGTAAATTTTGCATCAATGAATATGAGTAGAATGTGAACTGTGATACTAATTTGTTCACTGTAAATTCAAGTTTTATGATTCGAAGCAAGCGTTGTTAATTTGTTTGAAATTGTAAGGAGTGCATTCAAATACAACAAAGCCCTATTAAAAGCGAAGTGCAAGACAGTATTTAAATGTTATGGTCATTTTCATTTAAATTGGACGAAGGACATTATTGATGAATTTTAATATACATGTCATTTTATTTTGCAGCAAGCTTCTTTCTGTCGTATGACAAAAAATTAAAGAGCTTTGCCATGTCAACTATCAAACCATCGGCCAACAGTATTATTTATATAGATGTTGGAACCCCAACTTGTCTGTCTTCAGACAACCTAGAGATTGACGATGGTACGTGATGTTCTTTTGGATTAAAAGTTGATATAAAAACAAATAGCTAGTAACAAATTCTTACAGCGTTATAAATATAATAATGAAATTAAAACGAAAATATATATGAAATTAAAAGACTGATTACAGTATAAATGTTGTGAAAGTCATGATTCATAAGATGAAAACATCCTTAATGTAGGGAATATTTAATCTGAAAGCGACCATACTTAAACAATATATCACCTTTTTATAACGATTTATAATTATATTAGTCTTCGAACATGCGCTCATTTAATGAGTGTATCCTACTAAAATTGTATTATTATTTCAAAATATGTGCTCATACCCACCAGACATGACGCAACAATACAACATATAGGTAATTTTATGAAATTAAAATTATCAAAATAATGTGTACAAATGTTTGTTATTAAGAGGCACAACATCGTCCCTCTTCATAGAAAAAAATTGTTTTCGAACTTATACAAATGTTAAGTGCATTTATTCTTCCAGGTAACGACAATGAAGGCGTCAATATGCGTCCATTTCCTTGTTGTTGTTTTATGTAAAAAAAAATGTTCTTCGGATGCTAAGAAATGACACCCGATGTTTTATAGACGGACGTGAAACATACATCGATCAAAGATTTGTGTGTAGTGAAGTTTTTATTTAGACATGCAAAACGTAAAAATGCGCATTCATCTTACGAAATAAATGTATTGTATACCGACTGAAGAAAACGCTTACGCCAGAATGCACCAGAAAGACAACAGTTAAGACAAATGTTCCAATATGTCGTTCTAGTTGGCAATTTGTCGTTCTTTCGTATTGGGTAATTGGCGACCCTCTACGCCGCCAACGCGCCAACACAAAATAACAAGGCCAATTCACCCGTCCAAAGGATGAAATGACGACATATATCATGTGTCATAATGGTTGTATCGGCGCCATTTTTATCATTCTAGCGGATTTATTTCTTTTTTTGTCCTGTCTAGCAGGCGAGTGTGAAGTTCGCCAATCGCGACAACTGTTCTACATAATACTGATATATTCGTCATAAATAAAAGACTGTCAGTGTTAATATTATACACTATTTTGAAATTTAATATCATTAAACTAACGTTTTCGAGCTATTAAGATTTCATGTTAAAAATCATTATAAATTACATCAAAATCTGAAAGTTGTTTGCGTTTCGCCTGTTAATTTGTAACACTGGTGTTTAAATGGCCGTTTATACATAAGAATAATGTAAATGTTTAAGCAACTAACAGTAATTGTGATGAACAAAAAACAATAGACGACTGTGCTATTTCTGTATACATTTAATACTGTGTAATATGGCCTGTCTACACCCTGGATTGTCGTTTCGTTGCTGTTCTTTATGATGCTTCTTTTTTCAAATCTTTTAATAAAAAGGAATTTAGTTGCAATTTGTATTTATTTCATTCCATCATGCCTCAGAATTTTGTTGTGAGTAATTAAAAAATTGTAATCATCGCGAATTTAAATTCTCTTTCATTGCTATTGAATTAGAATAGAACTTTTATGAGATTAATTTTTATTTACACCTGGTCGAGGTAATTGACGTAATAAACTAAAGAAATATTGTTTGTTTAAAAACGTCTATGGTTTTCAAACTTATTGTAGAAATGATCCTGCCTTTAAATCATTGTGCAGCGTTTACTAAATTCAGGTGTGGTGTAGCACCACTTAGGATCGGGCGTTATGAAAATTTATATGTCAATGATCGCAAATGTTCATTCTGTGACTCGATTGAAGATGAGTCTCATGTTTTGTTTCAGTGTTCTGTGTACACATATTACAGATGTTCTTACCAAGAAAGCCTGTATAGTTAATCCAAACTTTGAAAATAGGTCATTGTTAGAGAAAACTATTTTGGTGTTTTCCGACCCACTTTTGATAAGAATAACTGCCAAATCCTGTTTTGAAATTTTTAAATTGCGCTCATTTTATCTATGTAAATAACTAGATAGAGGATTTTTAACAACCTGGTCAACTGGTATTTTATTCAACTGTGTGTTATACTATGTATTGTAATCTTTGCGTAATTGTCTTCATTATGGTTGTAGAGATGAATAGTTGGTTTTAATGTTGTATAGTTAACTGTTGCTCTTCATTTCTCACCAATATAAACTGGAAAACTATGAAGTATCGATAGCTGACTTGTGTCTTTACACTTTCTTCTTCAACGTCAAATTCTTAAATTATCCATTGTTGTATTTAGTACCATTATACTGTCAAGTAGTCTTATTTAGGCCAATAATCTCCTTTGTCAGGCATCACTTTATTTTCCAATTTTCCTACTCTGTACAAATATTAGCAATGGTTAGTTGGTTTAATTGTACAGACAATATGTTGATATTTATGTATATTAAAGTCCCTTTATAAGGCTTTTCTATAGTGGTCATATGCAATGTATCCATTTTATGAATCTAAAAATACATTTTTACAGTACATTGTATAGGCTGGGACTTCAATAATGCACTAAACTTGCTTTTTAGCGCATTTGAATGTAAATGAAGGAAAGGTGACTCTTCAGGGCTTACAAAGTAGATGTTTTAACGATAGGGTTTAAAGAGTTACTTCCCTTCAATCGGATATAGAGCAATTGTCTACATTCTGATAACTGATTGAAGTTTATAATAGGTTAGACGTACATATTATTACCACTAATCTTCTTATCATGGTATGCCATGATGGTTTATTGATCTTTCTAGTTGGTTAACTGTCTGTACAATAATGTCACAATTATCAATGTTGGATAATATACAGCAACAAATGTGTATAACAATGGGTAAGATTGTTGGTGGTAGTATAGCTTTTAACATGTATATTGATTGTCATGTAAAGAACATTGATACACAGAATAAGTCTCTTATAAATCATTTTATGAATGGCCAATATTTTATCTTAATGCTTTATAGACGCAAAATTGTGAAAATTGTAAATATTGGCTGAGACTATAATAATAAACTATATTTCCTATATGGAATTGCTTAATTTCTTGGCTATTTGTGATGTTTGACTCGTCATTCAAATGGTTTACAACTGAATATTTTGCAATGACAGTACTTAGTAATGTTTGACTCGCCATTCAAATGGGTTGCAACACAATTGTTTGCAATGACTGTACTTAGTGGGGTTTGACTCGTCATTCAATTAGTTTACAACACAATGTGTTGCAATGACAGTACTTAGTGGTGTTTGACTCGTCATTCAAATGGTTTACAACTCAATGTTTTGCAATGACAGTACTTAGTGATATTTGACTCGTAATTCAATAAGTTTACAACACAATGTTTTGCAATGACAGTACAACGACGGTGATTGGAATGTATCCAAGTATCTTTCGGAAAAGTGTCTGGAATTAATCCGCTTAAAAGATAAATAATTTGATGCATTTAAACAACACTAAAATCAGATATAGTAAAATGGCTGAAACATTAGAACGTTCATTTGTTATTAAAGATCAACGCGTTTATTGCATAAACAATTGACATTTTAACTGTTTTTAACATTCAACTAAATTCAAGATATATATCTCCATTAGAGGTTGTTTAAATACCTGTGAGTATTCAGAGAAAACACTTGAAAATCAATTATATAAAATCTTCGTATTTTTGTGGAATGTAAGAGAATATTTATACGTCATCGTTGTAACACCACCAAGATCAGATTTTCATATGCCAGAAATAAACATTGCTGCCTTAAAAAGGAGGCAAAAGGCGAGTATTATTTCAACATGGATGGATTCTTTACCTATTTAAAGCATTCTTTGAAAACTGCATATAACATTTAATGCTAATTACTCTTGTGATTTGAATTCGCCGATTCTGTTTAAACGCTTGATTGTGCTTATACTGCACTCAGAAAAAAAGATCATTGGCTTGAAGCGTTTTAAAAGGCTTTGACATGTTCAACCACGTAACCGGTTTGTTTTTTAATTAATTTTTTTTTATGACACCATATCGAACTAGAATGTTTAATTAAATGGTTGATTGCTGAAATCATCCAGATTCTAGGTGCAAAAAGCAATTAAACCTATATTTAAAAGAAGATGACAAGAAAGATCCGTCAAATTAAAATGAATCACCCTTGTGAATACCATTTCAAACAAAATGCGACACAAATTTGATTATCAAATCCAAAATTAAAGACATATTTACACCAAAACCACAGATTACACGAACAGTTAGTTACCAATAACCGCATCATAGTATCAGCAATCTTATCTTATTTCGTATAATATACCGTTCTGTACTGAAGAATTCTTTGTGTACAGTTTTATGCAAGACGAAAACTATCAATGTTTATGCTTTCTTAACTTCATCGGAAACAATTGGGGGACAAATGTTTTTCCTTTATATTTTATTTGGTTTATTAGGCAATATACGTGATTTACTCTTTGTACGTCATAATTTCTATCACACAGTGCATAGTTGTGAATGTAAATTGACATTTTGTTAGTTGGTTATATAAGCAATGCAATACAAGTTATGAAAATATATTTCGTTTTCTGTTCTAACTGTAATTGGCATTTACTCGGTAATACCTTATTAACCACCTTAAACGATACTAAAATTTGGCTCGTCTCTGCTATGCTTAGACAACTAAGAACTAATCTTCATCAATTACTTGCTTATTCGATACCAGTTCTTTATTCCAAAAACAGAAATTCTGATGGTCGAAACCTAGGGTTGCTGTAAATAAATAGTCGAAATGGTTACGGTCATTGATATGCTCTTTGTTTCTTATTTATGTTGAGAAATCAATAATTAAGAGATGTTTATACATCTATGAACCTGAAGCGAGAATTATCTTGAAAAAAAAGAGATAAATACTAGAAGTTCTTAATAATTTTTCATTATTTATTTATCATCAATTTATCATCATTCCCATTATTTGAAATGGAAATGAATATGATCCTCAGAGCAACTGATAGAGAAACACGACTGTCACTTACCAAGGCAGGCATCCGTCTACCAGCCAGCAAATGATAGCCAGATCACAAGCCTGCTACAAGAGGAAAGACAATGTGAGATAAAGGTCGATCTCCAACCGAAACTCGTATTGCCAGATGTTTTTCAAACAAACCAACGCCCTGACATAGTCATCTGGTCAACATCTCGAAAGAAGATGATACTCCTGGAACTAACTGTCCATTGGGAAGAAAGAACTGATAAGGCAAATGAAAGGAAACGGTCAAATTACCAAGAACTGGCAGATATGTGCATGGAGAGAGAGTACATAACCTGGATCTTCCCTCTAGAAGTAGAATGTAGGTGCTGTACAATCCGTGTGGACACAGGAACCTACATACTTTATCTCTCGCCCATGCACTCTGGCTCCGTTGACATGACATACCCAACATGACAAAAATAAAAATAAAAAGAGAATGGTGACGGTATTTGTTGTTGTTGTTTCGCCTACTGTAGCGTAGGTGATGTTTTCTTGTAGTGTAGTGTAAGTTTTTTCCTTGCATGCCTGTGCCTTGTTACGTTGACGTTGAATTGTAACCCTTGTATTGCTAACCTGCACGTATTACCCTTGTCACAATGAGGGTCAGATCGAATTAGAGGGATGGTCAGCATTAACATCCCAGATTTATTCCCTCCTGACCAAAATGCACTAATACATATAATAACCATCTGTGTAACCATTAGCAATATAGACAGGAAGAAGAACGTGCGCTCTCTCTCTCTCTAGAGGGACGAGAATGAGAGAGAGAGAGAGAGAGAGAGGAGGAGAGAGAAGAGAGAGAGAGAGCAGTGAGCGAGAGAGAGAGTAGACGATGAGATGAGAAGATGCGGAGAGAGAGAGTGAGAGAGAGAGAGATACGATCATAAGAGCCAGAAAGCGCGATCACTCCCTCTCCCTCCCTCCCTCCCTCCCTCCCTCTCTCTCTCTCTCTCTCTCTCTCAAAAACAAACCAATATAAAGGCGCGTGAAAATTGTCTCCCAAAGAAAGAAAGTGTAGAACCAGATGTTTTCCTCCCTGTACCCCCAACAAACAACCAGTCATCTCGGTCCAACCACACAAACGCAGCCCCTTTTCTACTGTATTAAACTAAAATACCTTTCAAAACTATTCTGACCCTTGCAACACCATTAAAACACCTGACAATATCCAATAGCACAACAGAGAGAGCCCATGTGAATTTACACCAAGACACAGGGCAGTAGAGTAATATCTGTACTAATCTATGTTTATGTATTAACTAGTCCTCCGCGAGGGACGTTAAACGGGGGTTCAGTGTATCGGTGCTGTACACCGGGCACTTAAAAGAACCAGGGGCGCCTCTGGAATCGGGGCGCCCTCTGTATCCCGCTCGAACCCCCACTAACATCTCTTGAGGCGTAGAGCACAAAAACCACACACAAACTATAAGGAATTAACATTAATGCCAATAAGGATAATGCTAATCTAGAGATAATAGGAATACTGCAAAAACCATTTCGATAAATGGCAAACCACTACATAATCCATTAAAAAAAAGCATCTAGTCACATTAAGGTCTCATTGGCCATCGTGCTCTGATGTATAATATGACCTTGATTTTCTCCCCTGGAGGGTCACAGGGGCAGGTCGATACATCTGTAGTCGCGAAGACGCTGGACGACCTGTAAATAAATCTCAAATACACACACACACCCCAAGTTGGTCATTTCTCCTGCGGATGCGAGCGGTTCAACATCTGAAGAAAGGATACGGTACGCTAAAGAACATTTCTCTGGAGTAATTATGTTGACTTCAAACGGTGCCCGGGCTGCAGAGTTCCTGTTGCAAGTTGAGAGGGTCTAAAGAGGGTTGGAGTCTACGGAACTCGTACTAGGTGGTGGAAGTTTCACCTAGGGCCTTGGGTTGACGAATAGCTAAAGCTTTATTGAAGGAAACGGTCCCCTGTTTGTCGCACTGTAAATATTCGTGGCGACTTGATCACATTTTAAATTTTATTTTCTGATCAAAAGGCAGACAACCTGATGAAAATCATTAAATTATATTTTTATTTTGTAATTGGCTTTCCGAGGGATTCGGAAGGCACATAGGCATTGTAAGGCCGCGCACATAGCGATCGGTGGCGGCCGTAGGGAAGAGGCCGGTTTGTGCTACATAATTTGGTGGTAGCGGTGGGATAGGTTACAGAAACCTATCGACAGTTCAAACCTGTCAGCCTTGGCCTCAAAATGGCTGACGGTAGGGAAGCAATTCTTTTCGAAGAATTGGAATCGATGAGGCGGGACAATCAAGCCTTCGCTGCAAAATGTGACACGTTAGCTTTGGAGAGACAACTTGAGTTATTAAAGCGTAACACCATGCGGACTGTCTTGTGTACTCCTGTTCGCAAAAGAAAGACTCCTATTACTCAACCAAAGCAAAATTATTTTGAAGGAAACGTCACATTGAATTAGAATCAATAGAAACCTTCAAGTATTGACAGGGCAGCCACAAATGACGGTCAATCATCGTGGTATGATTATAAAGCGCACTTTGAAACATGCGCTGAGAGAAATCATTGATTGACTACAACGATAAGGGATTGCGTTTGGCAGTGTCGAGCGTTTATTTCCTTCTTTACCTAGTACCGGGGAACGGTACCTTTCCCAAAGCCTACCAGAGGCTTCCCAATTTTAGCACCGGACCTTTCCCAATCTCGATATCTACCGTTCCGAACGATTCTTAGTGCCGTTCCCAATAGCCAGTGCCTTTTATTTTCGCTGGAAATATATTTTTATATTGTCGAGCCTTTCATTTTTGGCCATTTATTTTCGCCGGACATTGTTGCGTAGAAAGTAAACAAAACTTTTCAAAGGGGCGCAACTCTTACCGCTGTGTAAAATGTGACTGGATTACATAACCGCGACGAGTGATCGATATTTTCCGTGAAAGAACTACATCGTAAAGGCCAGTCTTCCTTACATCAATGAACTTTCTCAACACTAATTTTTGTTGACATTTAAAAAAAAAACGAAACCGTATTGAGTTAAATGCGCATATTACTTAAGATCTATGTATAGTTTTTTAAGTGTCAAATCCGGACAGTAACTATTCGGATACGGATATTAACAAATAAAACTTTTACATAAAATTAAAAATAATGGGTGTAAAATACTTTAGTTATTTACAACATATACATAAGCATTTTATGGCGTATGATCTTAATATCTTATTGGATGATAATAAAAAAATCAAAACAAAATATAAGACTTACCTTTGAAAATTATTGTTAAAGCATTCCACTCTAAAAACTCATTTTGGTTATGTGTGACTATTCTCACTGTCTATTGTTAAAAGATGTCAAACCAGTACAAGTTCCATTGTTGTTGTTTTTGTTTAGTTTTTAAGTTTTTAATTTAAATCACATGAAACAATGCAGGGCTTGTAAGACTTTTAAGGGCTAAAACAAAATTATTAATATTATTTTTTATGCAACCTCAGTGCTTATGCCTATCACTGGAAGATATTTTTTCCAATTGACAGGCACATTCCTACTAAAATGGCAATAACACAATTTTCACATGACATGATTCGATAGTCAAAATATCATCACTTGTAGTTTTTTCTGTTAAAACCTAGAGTTTAAAATGCTTTGTGGTGTAGAATATAGCCCCTAATGATATATAACATGCATTTTAAAGGTTCCCAATTCATGAATTTTGCGACCCGAATTTTTCCCAATTCATTGATTTCGCGACTCGCTTTTTTCCCAATTTGAAGATTTCACGACTCGAAAAAATCCCAATTGTAGGGGTACAGGTACCTTTCCCCTTTGGGGAAAAAACGCTGGTGTCATTGAGTGACCCAGCGCAAGGAGTATTGGAAAACCTGGCACAGAATGCCATAGATTATGGCTCATTGTTGCAAGCTTTGAAAGAACGCTTTTCACCTCCTTACCAAACGGAACTGCACAAAGTGCAGTTACGTGATCGCAGACAGAAAGCATCGGAGACGCTGAGAAGGCTGGGGCACGACATTTACGGATTAACAAACATGGCATACCCCTTAGCATCAGCAGATATGAAAGAAACATTGGCAAAAGAGCAGTTTCTTGATGCTCTTCATAGTGCGGACATGAGACTACGTATCTAACAGGCTCGATCAGCAAGCCTTAATGATGCCATCATACACGCTTTGGAGCTTGAAGCATTTAGTCGAGCGGAAAGGGCGAAGTCCGATTGCTATGTTGCTGCGGTATCTACATATGTCGATACATCAACGAAGCAGATTGATCAGCTTCATAAGATGGTAGATATGCTCGAAAAATGGTTTGACCTGTTCATGAGTGCCACGAATACCTCACAGCCTAGATACGGTTCAGGGTCGCAAAACATGGAACGACGGTGTTATACATGCGGCTCAAAGTTTCGCCTGAGAAGGCAGTAACCTGATAATAGACATGGGCCTCGCTATAAAGAAACGACGACCGTAGGAAAGCCGAGTGTCTGACGCAAACGTCACTTTCCGGGAAAGGCCTTTATTGAAGCATTTAAAGGTTGCTGGTACAACCGTGTTTGATAGTCATGTTTCTCAATCGGCCCATGCAGAATGTTGCTGTTCCTCGTCATTACAGTATTTAAATGTAATGATCATTTTATTTTTCAGTCTTTTTTCTGTCGTATGACACAAAATCAAAGAGCTTTGCCATGTCAAATATCAACCCACAGGGCAACAGTATTCTTTATATAGATGTTGGAACTTCATATTGCCTGTCTTCAAACAACCAAGAGATCGGCGACTCATTCATGATGGCGGATTATGTACTTTTAGATTTAAAGTTGATATAAAAACAAATAGCTAGTACCACATACATATAGACCGCATAAATATCGTTTAATGAAATGCGATAGTTTTTCTCTGTAAAATAACATTTCAGAATATAAAAAAAAAATCATTTTACAGCATATGTTGTATACATACCTGAACAAATATTGACACACAAATAACCGACAACATAACAATAAAATGCATATTAAGTTTACTAATGTTCCTCTGGATTTTATCTTTGATTAATAATGGAAGAATTGATAAATGTTTCTTATTTTAACAGCAATTACGGTGTGCAAGTAAGATACAATTTGTTCATTTCCTACTTCTGTAACAAAAGCAAAGCATTTGTATTAACCTTTGCACGTAAACGCAGAGGCATTACAATCAAAGCGCTTAAGGATTTGCTTCACCAATAAATGAATATACATCTATGTTTTACCTAGTTAAAGTAGTGTTGAATTGTTGGAACGTATATGCTTTATGTCAACATCTTGTAGTTTCTTTGGAAAAAACTGCAAACAAATCCAAATGTAAACATATTCAAATGCTCATTAATTTAACTTGTAAATTATTATTGTTAATTCTATTTTGCATTTTAACGCGTGTTTTTGCATAAATGTACTTAATTTAATAATTACCATGTGCATTTCGCCTGTTGAGATGTACGCGGTAGTGTGCATCGCTGGCTACTTTGTTGGCCGTTATTCTAATAAATATTTAGAAAAAATTAAACCATAGTTATTGACGGAACCAATAAATCTGCGTTTTAAATTTTAAGATATACACATATTTAATTGTTTCAGTAGTTGTATGTTAATATCATTTAGTTTTATAATTGTTAGAAAAAGTGTACAAACACCAGCGGATTTTATTTATAATTGCGTTGTTTTTAATTTGTACTATGCATATATACAATGATAATACACAGGAAATCATTTTATTAAAATTAAGTTAAAGCTGTTGTTGTAGACTGTAGAGTGTACGTTCAATCGAGCACCTGAGGCAGCATGTTCGAAGTATATATAACATTGGAAAATTAATTTAAAGAAAATAAATACTATTGAGTTCGCTGATAATTTTAATATCTTCTGAAAATATAGATATTGCTATAATAAAGCATCTCTCCACCTGATTTAGTACTAAATACATAGAAAAAAATCTTTACAAAAAAGTTGTTACAATCGCTGGATCATGTGGGCAATTTCTGGGGGTAATATATTTTTACAACGTCAATAGATTTTCAATATCAACCAAATTAAAACGACTATAAATATGAAATGAAATACTGATTATGCTGTAACAGTATAAACGTTGTGAAACTCATTATTCTTAAGATGAAAACATCCTTAACGTAGGGAATATTTAATCTGAAAGCGACCATACCTAAACAATATATCGCCTTTTTATTACGATTTATAATGGCATAAGCCTTCCAACATTCGCTCAATTGTTTAGTGTATCCTACTAAAATTGTAGTATTATTTCAATCCTACTAAATTTGTAGTATTACTTCACAATATGTGCAAAAACCAATCAGACATGACGCAACAATACAACATATTGGTAACTTTATAAAATTAAAATTATCAAAATAATGTGTGAACATATTTGTTATTAAGATAGAGGCACAATATCGTCCCTCTTCATAGAAAAAAAATCGTTTTCGAACTTTTACTAATCTCAAGTGCATTTCTTCTTCCAGGTAACAGCAAAGAAGGCGTCAATATGCGTCGAGTTCCTTTATGTAAAAAAAATGTTCTTCGGATGTTGAAAAAAGGCACCCGAGTTTTTTTGAGACGGACGTGAAACATGCGATCAAAGATTTGTGTGTAGTGAAGTTTTTATTTAGACAGGCAAAACGTAAAAATGCACATCCATCTTACGAAATCAATGTCTTCTATACCGACAAGTGAAAAGGCTTACACGAGAATGCGCCAGAAAGACAACAATGGCGACAAATGTTCCAATATGTCGTTCTGGTTGGTATATTTGTCGTTCTGTCGTATTGGGTAAATGGCGACCATCTACGCCGCCAACGCGCCAACACAAAATAACAAGGCAAATTTACCCGTCCAAAGGATGAAATGACGACATATGTAATAATTACTGTAAATGTCGTACCGTGTGTCATAATGGTTGTATCGGCGCCATTTTTGGCCTGGGGCGAAGCCCCAAGGCCATAGTACTCAAAACCGTTTTTTGAGATGAGCTGTCTTGGCTGGCTGCCAAAACAACCACGAATGAATGAATTTGGAAAAGTCCGATTTACCACTTGGCGGTCATTCATGCGCAATCAAAGAAGAAGGACCTATACAAACAAATAGGTCCCTGCAAAGAAGTTCTCAATAACCCGCATTGTGAATACAGAACATCACAATATAACATGACAGTGTCATAAAACGTGTAAAAAATATTATTGAAGCAAAATTCCTAAGCATTGGGTACGGCATAGTTTTTATTATTGTTTGCATATTCATGCGAGAATAAGTTCCTCACTTGACGGTCTAGGCCGAAAATATACGAGTGTCTACGGAGACAGTAAGAAGATTTTTTTCTGATACATTTTTTAAGGTATTAGCACTCTAATGAACTTCGTGCAATATCTCCTTCTTTCGTACATATCCGTCAATCCGAACGTTATCCGGGAATGTGCAGAAAACTACGAACTTCTATAAATACGCTATGAACTACTAAATGTAAGATCCGCTAAATACAATGACAACAAATATGGCCGACATTGTATCGACAGATTGGTCGTTTAAAGAAAAAGCAATTTGCTATATTGAAAGAGAACGATTAATAAAAGTGTTATTATTGTTCATATTTATGTGACTGGAGTTAATGATAAACGTCAACTAATGCATGTCAGTGTTGATATTTATGAAAAAAAAACGATTCCTGTAAATACGATGTCAAACGGTTGAAAATTTTGACCACTGTGAAGAATAACGTTTAGAACCCGTGTCACTTACAACATTTTATTCACGATTTCGACATTGTTAAATCACGCGTAACGAGACTGCCGAGATAACGCGATATTAAGGGTTCGGGGGGGGGGGGGGGGGTTCTGCCAGTATTCGCTCTACAGTATACACACCTTACCTATCCGCTATATTGACTTTATAATTAAAATAAAAGCGATAAATTGCCGATTTGTAACTAATAAAAGCAATCTTTATTTTTATTACAACGTTCAACGACCATCTGCTCGATAATAGTTCAGTACCATTGTAATTAACGGCGCCGTAATTAACTACTGACAAAAATAACATGATCATACCTTACTGTACGGTGTGCAGAAACCTGTCAGAAATTAAAACAACTCCAGACTCTTATAATTTTTGAGTGCAAGTTAATTTAAACACACCCACTTATTAAAATTAAACCTTTTTTATATTAGCTCATTTTTCTAAATTTTCAGAAATAAAAACCAATTTGTATTTGCACATTTCAGTATACCTAAGACTACTTTATTGTTAAATATGTTTGATTTGTAAATTGTATAATAAATTAATAATCTGTATATTTTTATTAGTTCTGTTGCAAGCCTAATTTAAGTTAAATATGTTTGATTTGTAAATTGTATAATAATCCATATATTTTTATTAGTTCTGTTGCAAGCCTAACTTGTTGTGTTTTTAAAATACATAAAAATCATATTGTTGACAACTATAATATTATTTAAGATCATTATTAAGCAAAAGTAAGTCCCCCAAATCAAATCAAATCAATATTTATTTATTGTCGGTATGGTATACAAACATTATAACTTAAGCTATGAATAGCTTTTGACCGACAGCTTACCCCGGCCAGCTAAACCGGTAGAGTGCTGATCTCTGACTCGCTCATGGGTTGGTAAGTTTAAGCCTCAACTCGGGTTCATCTCTTAGAAATAATTACACCTTAGGCTACCCTGTCTGTAACCCAAATTGCAGTCGAGAGTCACCGAAATACATGTATCAAATACAATGTATGTGCTTATGTTAACATTTCCTGAAGATTCAACCACTGAGCAGGATAACTAAGTTAACCCCATATTATTAATGAAAAAAAATAAATATACTATTTGATGTATCAAACAGACAAACCAACTAGTACCTACTAGTACTTTCATAAGGAACATCATCCATTAACCAACTATACTTCCAGGTCTTTTGGCTCTGCTACATCAACAGGAATTAGCGTTGGGTTCATGTTTTCTGTGTTAATCATAGGGATTACAATTTATAATATTTCATCCCAACAACAAAATCTTTATAATGATAGTATTCATTATACAGTCAGGTTTTACTTCTATTAGGTTAAAAACTAAATAGTGAATCAGTTTTTGAGATGAGCTTGTACCAAACACACACACACAAGCTCCTGTAAATTTTATACACACTTTAATGAGCAAGGATTTTGGACTGTCACAGTTATTGCTTGTTGGAATGTCTCAGACTAACCAGGATATACAAGCAGTCTTCACTTTAGCATTTTTGAACAACTAGCCTGAATCTTTATGCATTAATAGAACAGATTAAAATACCCACTAGCCCGACTATATGAATCAGGAAATTTTAATAGCCCAAATTTAATACATTTCACTAGCCCCGGGCTGTTGGGCTAGGGGTTAGCGTCAAGACTGTAAAAGCAATAACAATTCTTCAAACATTGATACTTGTCTTGTTTTGAACAAATCTGCCATGACGGGTAGTTAATGGGGATAGCCCAACAAACAACCAGTTAAGGATGACTGATACTGCTGAAAGTTTCACCAATATGGATATTTAGCCAATGGACATTTGACCAGGGACACGTTATTTAATTCGAAGTAAATGTTTTCTTAGCAGTGTTAATAGTCATGTCAACACATCACATGTTATTTTAAATGACTACATGACAACATTGGATGTGTAGCAACTTAAACCACCATCCATTTTATTATATTTCTGAATGTGTAGGATATTTTTTAATGTAAGGGTATGAAGTAGACACACATCTGAAGTATCTTTATATTATTGTTTTCAAAGAAGATAGTTATGTAACTGTGGTGATGTATAATATTAATTGCAAGAGTTAATAACATTCCAGGTGTAGAATTCTTGAGCTTCATGCAGAATGAGATACAGTATTCCAGTTTCTGACTTCTGTTGACAGTGTGATGTTCCTGAAAAAAAAGGTTTCTATAAGTTATAACAATAAACCATTCAATAACATTTAAAGACAGCATAGTTATCTGTTTTAAAATAATTGTTCTTTTCAAAGAAAAGTATTTTACCAAAGGTAATCAAACTTCTAATTTGCCCAAACTTAACAAATAATATATTTTTCCATACCCCGTCCGCTTTTGGCATGTTTCGTTTTTACCTACTTTAAACACAATGAAATCAAAATAAAGCATTAACATGAACTACAATTAAATCAAAGATACTAAGCTAATAACAATTTACAAAAAAATCATACCATATAAGTTATATCTGCAAATTATTGGAAAATTATAATTGCATCAACACAGAACTCTATGCAGACGCACTGCAGTAGATGATCGAGTACCCCCCCCCCCCCCCCGACCTCACTTAATCCACTCAGAGTTGTCTCCCTTAAAATAATGTCGAAAAGGTCAATATTGTTGGTGAGAAGTAAAAGGGGATAACGTGGATTTATGCTTGTGTGATGACTGTAGCCATGTGAACGGGTTATCGTACGGCAAAACCCATCACGTAAAGAAGTGTCTTCAACTTTTCAAGAAAGGAATGCCTTGTTTAATGTTTTGCTATCAACACAAAGCTCGGAACAGGAAGGTACATAATTTTTCAAGTATAACAGTTTCATTATTCATAATTGGAGTAAAGTAGATTTTGTAGGAAAAGTGCACCCTGTCAGTGATTTTTACCACATAATTAGGCTCATATTTGCTTTCATTTTGAAAAAGAAAACGTGCCATGTAAGGAAAAAGTGGGACGATTAAACTTTACCGGTACGCAACACTTAACATCAAACAGCGTACCCTAACCCTTAACACCTAACACATAACAACTTACGCAACACCTTATAATCCTTTTTATCCTATATATTTCCTTAGTATCGGGGGGCTACCGCCCCCAAACCCCCGCTTTGTCGATAGTGGTAAACAACTGCGTACCGGTAAAGTTCAATCTAGCCGAAAAAGTTGTGTTGTAAATGCATGGAAATCAAGAACAGCATATTTGAATTTTATGACCGAGTATTGATGTTTTCCTCAAACAAACAACAAAAAAGTATATTATGTCCCAAATACAAAAATTACTATTCTGAAAATGATATACTTTTTGTGTGATCATCTATATATATACATTCTTCATCCAAATGTTAATACCAAATACATGTATTATCCCTACTGAATATGTGCTGTTTACACTTACTTATAAATCCAGTTTGAAGGGGTTTATCATATAAAATACTAGTAATGACATGCTATGTCGTGAATGTCTGAATAAATAAAAACGATGACGCATATCATAATGGATCATTTCACACTTCTCATGAAACACTAATATCAGTTCTTACTCCTATACAAGTGCTTGTGTATTTGACATCTGTATTTTGTTAAATAACTTAAAGAAAATGTTGTCAATTTATAGAAACAACTTTGAGAAGGCTTATTGAAGCCAAATTAATAAGAAAAGACCAAATATTTTTATTTTAATAAATACAAATGGTTAAAATTATTCATACACAATTTGCAATTGTGCATAATTTTGTTCGACTGAAACTTATTGATGATCTTATGAACCTGTCTGAATATAACTACATGTACTAGTCAAATATATACTTCAACATTTCAGTGATACATTGTTTGCTGATTACCTGTGCAGGAGGAAAATGAAACCAGACAGATTATGGACTCAAATTCAACCCGTAAAAAAGCTAGGAACTTGCAGTCACTGAGTGTTCTTGTTTACAGTCATGTGTTCAATGCTGCCACAACATAAATATTATAGTTGGCTCTGGACTCGACCTTATGCATCTTAAAATGATCTTTGAACGCGATGGTCTCAAGAACAATTTTATAATGAATAACTTTGACGGTCAGCCCAGGGTCACCAATGCCAAGCGTCTTTTGGAGACACTTATTCCAACCTGTCGAAGTTCTTCAAAGAACTACCATGACAGTTGTGTATTTGTTTTGTTTGTCATAATAAGTTTAATGTTTAATATCACTAGTATCACTAGTCATTGATACATTGATAAATCTATTTTCCTTTAAACGCGTTTGATTGAATGATTATATGTGCCTTGTTACTTAATTATAAATGTTCTTATTTCCCTGTAACATTTTCAAGTCTTATTTATAGAAGAACGCATTTCACGTGCTATTTCAAACAAGGTTAGCAAATCTTACTGCACTGAGTAGGTTCGATCTCACACATGATATATGAGATGTATGTATGTTTATATGTTTATGGGTTTATTATAGGCTTTTCCTCTTTTTTTATCTTTTTATAATATTTTTTGAACATTTAGCTCATCTTAATGCTCACATATAAAAATCTCAAATTCAGTATGGCGTTTCTGGAAAAGGGGGGTAACCTTGATTGTAAAGCGGGAACTTTTCGTTTTCACTGGTGACCCCCATTTTTAGCTTATTATTATAAAGCAATGTCTTTGCCATCAACTACTAGTTTCTGTACAGTTTTTTGTTCGTTTGTAAGTTTTTCATTGTTTGCAAAGTATTATGTATTGTTTTCATTGTGTTCAACATGCTGTGCCTGTGCACGAAGTATTATGCCATCAAATTGTAGTTTTCAACTATGTTATTCAAAATGTTCCTATTTTTGGAGTGAGTATAAAGATTTCCATTATTTTTATCTCTAATTATGCGTTAAGAACAATATTGAAATCACCTCCAACTAAAATGTTTTTATCTTTGTTATTTATTTTATTGGAATGTAATGTTTCATAAAATTTGGATTCATCTATATTCAGGCCGTAAATGTTTATTAATGTTAATTGTGTTTCGTGTATTATTATCCCCCGCCAGAGGCGGAGGGATATTGTTTTGGCGTTGTCCGTCCGTCCAGCTGTCCGTCCGTCCGGCACTTTTGTGTTTGGAGCCATATCTTGGAAGTGCTAATTTTGCGGATTTCATTGAAACTTGGTATGAGTATATATATGCATAAGAGGATAATGCACGCCAAATGGCATTGTACACCATCTGTTAAAAACAGAGTTATGGCCCTTTGCATCTTGAAAAAATGCTTTTTACTATAGGCACTTTTGTGTTTGGAGCCATATCTTGTAAGTGCTTTTGCGGATTTCATTGAAACTTGGTATGTGTCTATATATATGCATAACAGGATGATGCACACCAAATGGAATCGTACACCATCTGTTACAAACAGAGTTATGGCCCTTTGTATCTTGAAAAATGCTTTTTACTATAGGCACTTTTGTGTCCGGAGCCATATCTTGGAAGTGCTTCGGCGGATTTCATTGAAACTTGGTATGAGTATATATATGCATAAGAGCCTATGCACGCCAAATGGCATTGTATACCATCTATCTGTTAAAAACAGAGTTATGGCCCTTTGTATCTTGAAAAAATGCTTTTTACTATAGGTACTTTTGTGTCCGGAGCCATATCTTGGAATTGCTTTGGCGGTTTTCATTGAAACTTGGTATGAGTATATATATGGATAAGAGGATGATACACACCAAATGGCATTGTGAACCATCTGTTAATAACGGAGTTATGGCCCTTTGTATCTTGAAAAAATGCATTTGTTTGCGTGTCGGCAGCTATATCTTGGAAGTGCTTTGGCGGATTTCATTGAAACTTGGAATGAGTATATATATTGATAAGATAATAATGCACGCCAAATGGCATTGTACATTATCTGTTAATAATGGAGTTATGGCCCTTTTTATCTTGAAAAAATGCTTTTTTGAGTGTCAAATATAACACTTTTGTGTCCAGCAGCATATTGGCGGGGGATAACAATTCAAAAAATTTGCTTGTTATATCTATACTTGCTTGTCTGCCAATTATTATTTCTTTCAAGTTATCCACTGTTATTCTTGTATTACTTTTGATCAGTAAAGTGATGCCTTGTTTATTTGCATGTTGTCCGCTAAGATAAATATCTCCGTCCCATGCACTTTTCAATGTTTGTGCGAAGGTACGTGTGATGTGATTTTCCTGTAAAAGACTTTTTTTCGTCTAACCATTTGAAAATTTAAGTGTGTTTGTCTTTGTTATTTAGCCCTTTTACATTTAGAGTACATATGTTAATATTCATACAAAAGGAGGAGAAATACATGCCACTTTTCTTGTTTCTAACATTTTAAAATCATTTTGTGGAGCTATATTATTTGTTAATACTAAATTATGCAAAATTATATTACGCTTTGACGTTAAAAACAATAACCTTCCATGTCCTACAGGTTGTTGATACATTCTGTTCATTAAATTGATCTACGTACTTGTTCATTTATTACAATGGTATTGGTAACTATGCCCTGCCCTCATTTAAATTGATCTCGATACCATTTTTTAAACATTTCATTATCATTAACACTTTGCTTTCCGCGTGGTAAGACCACCATTGTTAAATGAATGAATAATTTAGTGAATTAGTTAAATGTGTTTGATTATTGTTCCAAAATATTTTATAACACTTGTTAGTGATGCTATCAGATCCTGAACTTTTGTTATTTTGCATTTCTTTAAGAGATAGTCCACATTCATATTCAGTTAGTAATCCGTCACATACTTCTTTTTCCTCTTCATTTAAAGCATGATGTGTTTTTTTACAGAGGGTGTTATTTTCGACATTCTTTCGTTTATAGTGTTTCAAAAAATAGGCTTGTTCTATTATTTGCACAATATTCATATTCAGTTTGTAATCCTTCACATACTTGTATTCCTCTTCCTTTAAAGCATGATGTGTTATTTAACAGAGGTTGTCGCCGTGGTGTAATGGATATGGTGTCCGCCTTGCGACCGGGAGGTCACGGGTTCGATCCCCGCTGTGGGAGCCTTCTTTCGATCTCCCATATAGACACCAAGTACTGGTTCTAGGCCCAGGAAACGGACTCGAGAGCATTTCAAATAAGTAGGAATTACTTTCTATGCAATCGAGCTTAAATAAATAGGTTTAAACTAAACTAACAGAGGTTGTTATTTTCGACATTCTTTCGTTTATAGTGTTTCGAAAAATAGTCTTCTTCTATTATTTGACTTTTATTTGTTATGTCTTTGCCATTAACTACTAGGTCTGTGTATAGTTTTGTGTTTGCTTCTACGTTTTAAAATGTTTGCACAGTATTTTGTATTGTTTTCATTGTGTTCAACATGATGTGCCCGTGCTCGAAGTATTATGTCATTGATGTGTGTGTGATAAATTCCTTCTATTATAATTTTTTTTTGTAAGAATTTCCTTCTTCAATGGAGGTGGTATAATTTGTGTTTCTTTTATGCATCTGTTTTTCAAGTGCTTCACTGACTTTTATGGCTTCATTTTCAAGTTTGTGTGTTTCTTTTTTTTTAGCTTACCTGAGCACAACGTGCTCATGGTGAGCTTTTGTGATCGCCTTTTGTGCGTCGTCTGTCGTGCAGCGACAACATTTACCTTGTTAACACTTTAGAGGTCACATTTATTGTCCAATCTTCATGAAACTTGGTCAGAACATGTGTCCCATTAATATCTTGGACGAGTTCGAAAATGCTTCTTGCTTTTGAAAAACCTGGGTGCCAGGGGGCGTGGCAGTTTTCCTAATATGGCTATTGTAAAACCTTGTTAAGACTCTAGAAGTTACATTTTTTGTCCAATCATCATGAAACTTGGTCGGAACATGTGTCCTAATAAAATCTTTGACAAGTTCAAAAATGGTTCCGGTTGGAAGAAAAACATGGCCGCCAGGGGGCGGGGCAGTTTTCCTATTATGGCTATAGTAAAACTTGTTCACACTGTAGAAGTCAAATTTATTGTCCAATCTTCATGAAACTTAGTCAGAACATTTGTTCTAATGATATCTTGGACGAGTTCGAATATGGTTCCGGTTGGTTGAAAAACATCAAGGGCTGAACGGAAGACTGTTGTAACTCATATTAAATAAAGAAGGAGATACTGCAGTTTTCCGTTCAGCCCTTGACATGGCTGCCAGGTGGCGTGGCAGTTTTTCCTTAAATGGCTACAGTAAAACCTTGTTAACACTCTTAAGTCACATTTTTAGTCCGTCAGAACATGTTTCCCAATAAAATCTTAAACGAGTTCGAAAATGGTTCCAGTTGAATGAAAAAAATGGCCGCCAGTGGTCGTGGCAGTTTTCCTTATATAGCTTTAGTGTATAGTAAAACCTTTTTAACACTCTAGAAGTCACATTTATTGTCCAATCTTCATGAAACTTAGTCAGAACATTTCTTCAGACCATATCTCGGATGAGTTTGAAAATGGTTCTGGTCTGTTGAAAATCATGGCTGACAGGGGGCGGGCCAGTTTTCCTTACATGGCTAAAGTAAAACCTTGTTATAACAAGAAGTCACATTTGTGGTCTAATGCCTATGAAACTTAGTCAGAATATTTGTACTAATGATATCTGGGCTCAGATCAAAAATGGTTTAGGTCCGTTTAAAAACATGGCCGCAAAGGGGCGTGGCATTTTTCATTATATGGCTATTAAGTAATGTTAACACTAGAAGTCACACTAATTATCCAATCTTGATGAAGCTTGATCAGAACATTTGTTCTAACAATAGCTCAGCTGAGTTTGAAAATGGTCATGATTTGTTGAAAAATATTGCCGCCGGGGGGGGGGGGGCAGTTGTCCTTATATGGCTTTAGTGAAAACTTGTTGACGCTATATTAGCCTCATTTATTGGCCAATCTACATGAAACTTGGTCAAAACATTATTTTGTCCCAATAAAATCTTAGCGAAGATTGAAACTGGGTCATATGAGCTTAAAAACTAGGTCACTAGGTCAAATATAAAAAAAAACATGTTGAAAGTCACTTTTTTGGTCTAATCTTCATGAATCAGCTTGCATTTGTCCAGAATTGTGTAGTTCCTTTTGCTCTCAGGTGAGCGCTTTAGGGCCTAACGGCCCTCTTGTTTTAAATGACGTGCATCTTATTGTTGTGTTAAGTATCTTGCCTTTAATTATTTCCCATAAGGTGTTTGGATTTGCATCTTTGTTATCTTAAACTGTATTGGTTATTACCTGATATATTTGTGTTTGATATTGTGTATCTTTTCAGAAGCTATTATTTACTTTTAAAGTACCTTGGGCCTCTTTCAGGTTGTATTTCATGCAGTTAAAGTTCAACTATCGAGTGATCAGTCATAAATCCTGGTTTAATGTTACATGTGTCAATAATGTTGCAAATAGACTCGCATATTTAAAAAAATCTTATCTCCAAAATATTGCTGGTTTTGTGTTTGAGTGCCAGGTGAATTTTCTTTCATTATGATCAATTGTATGCCATATGTCTATCAAATTGTAGTTTTCAATTATGTTATTCAAAATGTTCCTTTTTTGGAGTGAGTATAAATATTTCCATTTCTTTTATCTCTAATAATGGGTTAAGAACATTATTGAAATCCTCTCCGACTATAATGTTCTTATCTTGGTTATTTATTATAAAATTTGGATTCATCTATGTTCGGACCGTAAACGTTCATTAATTTTAATTGTGTTTGTGTATTTTTATGCCCCCCTTCGAAGAAGAGGGGGTATATTGCTTTGCTCATGTCGGTCTGTCGGTCGGTCTGTCGGTCCGTCCACCAGGTGGTTGTCAGACGATAACTCAAGAACGCTTGGGCCTAGGATCATGAAACTTCATAGGTACATTGATCATGACTCGCAGATGACCCCTATTGATTTTGAGGTCACTAGGTCAAAGGGCAAGGTCACGGTGACCAGAAATAGTAAAATGGTTTTTGAATGATAACTCAAGAACAAATACGCCTAGGATCATGAAACTTCATGGGTAGATTGATCATGACTTGCAGATGACCCCTATTGATTTTGAGGTCACTAGGTCAAAGGTCACGGTGACCCGAAATAGTAAAATGGTTTCCGGATGATAACTCAAGAACGCATACGCCTAGGATCATGAAACTTCATGGGTAGATTGATCATGACTCGCAGATGACCCCTATTGATTTTGAGGTCACTAGGTCAAAGGTCAAGGTCACGGTGACCCAAAATAGTAAAATGGTTTTTGGATGATAACTCAAGAACGCATACGCTTAGGATCATGAAACTTCATAGGTAGATTGATCATGACTTGCAGATGACCCCTATTGATTTTGAGGTCACAAAGTCACGGTGACCCGATTAAGTAAAATGATTTTCAGATGATAACTCAAGAACGCTTTTGACTAGGATCATGACACTTCATAGGTACATTGATCGTGACCCGCAGATGACCCCTATTGATTTTCAGGTCACTAGGTCAAAGGTCATGGTCACAGTGACAAAAATCGTATTCACACAATGGCTGCCACTACAACGGACAGCCAATATGGGGTGCATGCATGTTTTACAAACAGCCCTTGTTATATCTATACTTGCTTGTCTGCCAATCATTATTTTCGTTCAAGGAATCCACTGTTATTCTTGTATGACTTTTACTCAGACAAGCGATGCCTTGTTTATTTGTATGTTGTCCGCTAAGACAAATATCTCCGTCCCAACCACTTTTCAATGTTTTTGCTAAGGTATGTTTTAGGTGACTTTCCTGTATAAAAAAGACATAATATTACTTTTTTTTTGTCTAACCATTCGAAACTTTTAGTGCATTTGTCTTTGTTATTTAGCCCTTGTACATTTACAGTACATATGTTAATACTCACACAAAAGGACGAGAATTGCATGATAACATTCTTGTTCCAAACATTTTAAAATCATTTTGTAGAGCTAGATTTTTAGTTAGTAGTTCATTATGTCAAGTTATATTAAGCTTTGATGTTAAAAACAATTACCTTCAATGTTCTACAGGTTGTTGATTCATTGTGTTCATTAAATTGATCTCAGCACTAAGTACTTGTTCATTTATTACGATGGTATTGGTACATTTGCCCTGCCTTTAGATTGATCTCAAAACCATTTTCAAACATTTCATTATCATTAGCACTTTCCTTTCAAAATACCATCATTGTCATTATATTGACTGAAAATAGTTTACCAGTCACACATAACTTAATTAATATCTCCCTTTTTAGCTCGATTTTTAGAACAAAACAAGAGCTATTGTCATAGCCAGGTAGTCGGCGTTCGCGTTTGTTTAGTTGTCTGTAAATTTCCGCAAAGACTGTCAGAGATATCCTCTTCAAACTTACAATACTTGCTCTATTTCGCCTGTTAAGTCCATACTGACAAGGCTGGTTACCATGTGACCTATATTTATGTAATTATCTGCCCTTGTTTTGACTAAGTACATAGAAAAATTGGCAAATTCTCAACAAAAAACTTAATTTTCTCAAACATTGTCCAACCTTTCAACTTGACAGTCTGCATACTTATATAATATGATGACATGCAACTTCTGACAAAAGCACATAACTTTATCCTTCATATTTTACTAGTTATTACCGACTTACAATTTCTCAAACACTATCGAAGCTTTCAACTTCGAAGTCTTTGCACTTGTAGAATATCAACACCTTCATCTACTGACAACAGAAGACAACTATTCACCATTCTGTAAGAGTTATTCCCCTTTTCCGACTTCAATTTCTCAATCATTAAAAGCTTTCAACTTGAAATTCAACACTCTTGTAGAATGATTATGTGATGACCTACTTCTATTGACATGAGGAAACTATTCCTCTTTTTGGATTTGAAACTTAGTCTGTGTCAAGCACTGGTATTCCAGCGTCCTGCACCCGTTGGCAGTGCTCTTGTCAACACTTGATACTGCTTGTCCAGAGTATAAATGAGAAGCTTGACATCCGATTAACACTTCAGTTAAAGAAACATAACACTACTAATGAATCTTCCTCTTCATCTCTTGAAAATGTTTGTCTGTAAAATACAACCATAAATCTAATATTTTATTTAAACTTTTTCATACATACTGTGTTGAGTTTAGCCTCTGGTGTGTAACCTTTTTGCGATATCAGGATTACCCACCCTGAACGTAATTCTGCTACTAATCGATTTCGTTTCGGTCACATAACCCCAAACCGGAACTCCTGTTTGCAGGTTTACATGCAGTCAGTTTGATACTTAGCACACATTGTTCAGTGCATGCTGCATAGGATTTGTAAAATACATTGCAAATAGAATGTTTTGGTATCAATTTGAAGGTGCATTTGTAAGCAATAAGAAAAAAGCCATTTGTGTGCTCTACTTTTTCTGTTGATGGTTCCCGGCTTTGAAAGTAGGTCATACTATTTGAGCCTAAAATGGTCGCCTGCACAGTTGTCAAAACCGGTTTGCCTATTCTAAGGTGAATATTTTGAGTTACAATGTATAGAAGTTAATGACATTCATTTTTTCAAAAGATTATGCATTTATCTTTCCAATGATGTATGATGATATAGTGGGTCATTGCTTGATCATGGTAAAAATTGATATCGAACTTCAAATATTTTATATGTAATCGTAACCTTTATGCACATCCGACCAAGTTAGTCGTCTGCCAGATTTTGACATTCGACCATCAAAAACTCTCTGTATTGCAAAACATAACTGCCAGATGTCATTTTGACCCAAATAAGGGCTGTTTGCAAATGGGCTGTTGCACTTGGGGTCAAAAGGGGGGTAACTGTGGAAAATCACACCGAAACCTGTTCCGGAGACATATTCTAAGACTACTTAAACACTCGGTATTGTTTTTTAGTGTCATTTTGACATTAATTTGCATTAATCTCAATAATGAACCTAATGCATGTCTTTATTTCATCTGTATTTATTATTATTGTTTACTTTTTGAGCCTTTTACTGTTAAAAATGCCCGCCAATTTTGGACCGACACTTCTATCTGCATTCGCCTTCAACCCCGTAAGGCAGATCTACTCAAAATAACACTACTTTGCCTTATTTTACCAGTTTGGATATCTTGCTGAGTTCAAGTAAAATCAAGTATTCAGCTGAATACACAAAAATGATAATAATATTATGCTTTCTTTCCCGGGAGAATGTTGTTGTGATAGACCCTGCGTGAAAAACACAAGGGAATCTGTATTAAAGTGACCTCAATATTATGCGTAAACCTAAGTGTGCATTTGTAGGCGGTGTCGAAATGGGTCTATAGCTCTGCCTTAACTGTCGTCCAATTGGTTTACAAGTCCGGCTGAAGTGACAGGCCATCAAAAACTGTACAGCATGACTGATTCGGAGACGGCCCTCAACACTCGCCCAGTCGTATCGAGAGGATCGGTGTCTTTGCAGGTTAGTTCGCCGTTATGTTCAATTAAATCTATTGTAAAATGATTTATTTGATATCCTGGCACACTTTTGTCACCAAAATTAGGAAAATTGGGTGTTTTACATTGTCTGCAGCTCTGAAACCACATTCTGTGGCGATAACTTTGCCGGTATGCCCGACAATGTGATGCCGGTGTGGTGAATTAACCATTTGCAGCAAATAAAGCAACAAAGACTATTGAAAGCTTACTCTAATTGTATCTAACTTACATTAGTTGGCACCGTAATGGATAAATGTGCACAAAAAAAACTTTGTGTTTTCTCAGATTACACGGAATTGAGCACCCGGGCCAGACTGACACTTTTCGGAGACTGTCTGAGACGGAACTCGAGCCGAGGAATCATAGGCCCAGGTGTGACAAAAGACTTAAAGCTCATGTCTGACGATGACTTTTTTTAGTCAGGAAGTCAAGTGTGTTGTTTTTTCCACGCAAGAAAGCCCTTTTGTTGGGTAAAATGACATCAGAATTGCTGCTTCTACAAGGATTTTACCTTAAATGTGCAAAAAAAGTAAAAAAAGTTTGTTCGAATCCAGTTCAAAACCTGCTTTGATGCACAAATATTGCCATTGATGATTTTTTTCACTTATTAAGTCATATGTTAGATCAGCTTTGCCTATTAGAATCGAAAGTCATGCCTTGTTTGGAGTCTAAGTGCTGCATGTATGATGTAACCAAGTTTGGCTTTTCTACCTTAATTCTTGACGCGAAACGCTGTTACGCATGGCGCTTTCAACGGCAACTTTTATGAATTATTCCGTGTGTCATTGTACCGGAACTTTGTGATCTTTCTCAGAACAGATTATACCTGTGGGAAAAGTGCCTTTAATTTAAATTTGAAGGGGTTGGGTTCTCTTTAAGCACATCCGACCAAGTTAGTCGTCTGCCAGAATTTTGACATTTGACCATCAAAAACTCTCTGTATTGCAAAACATAACTGCCAGATGTCATTTTGACCCAAATAAGGGCTGTTTGCAATTGGGCTGTTGCACTTGGGGTCATAAGGGGGGTAACTGTGGAAAATCACACCGAAACCTGTTCCGGAGACATATTCTAAGACTACTTAAACACTCGGTATTGTTTTTCAGTGTCATTTTGACATTAATTTGCATCAATCTCAATAATGAACCTAATGCATGTCTTTATTTCATCTGTATTTATTATTATTGTTTACTTTTTGAGCTTTTTACTGTTAAAAATGCCCGCCAATTTTGGACCGACACTTCTATCTGCATTCGCCTTCAACCCCGTAAGGCAGATCTACTCAAAATAACACTACTTTGCCTTATTTTACCTGTTTGGATATCTTGCTGAGTTCAAGTAAAATCAAGTATTCAGCTGAATACACAAAAATGATAATAATATTATGCTTTCTTTCCCGGGAGAATGTTGTTGTGATAGACCCTGCGTGAAAAACACAAGGGAATCTGTATTAAAGTGACCTCAATATTATGCGTAAACCTAAGTGTGCATTTGTAGGCGGTGTCGAAATGGGTCTATAGCTCTGCCTTAACTGTCGTCCAATTGGTTTACAAGTCCGGCTGAAGTGACAGGCCATCAAAAACTGTACAGCATGACTGATTCGGAGACGGCCCTCAACACTCGCCCAGTCGTATCGAGAGGATCGGTGTCTTTGCAGGTTAGTACGCCGTTATGTTCAATTAAATCTATTGTAAAATGATTTATTTGATATCCTGGCACACTTTTGTCACCAAAATTAGGAAAATTGTTTGTTTACATTGTCTGCAGCTCTGAAACCACATTCTGTGGCGATAACTTTGCCGGTATGCCCGACAATGTGATGCCGGTGTGGTGAATTAACCATTTGCAGCAAATAAAGCAACAAAGACTATTGAAAGCTTACTCTAATTGTATCTAACTTACATTAGTTGGCACCGTAATGGATAAATGTGCACAAAAAAAACTTTGTGTTTTCTCAGATTACACGGAATTGAGCACCCGGGCCAGACTGACACTTTTCGGAGACTGTCTGAGACGGAACTCGAGCCGAGGAATCATAGGCCCAGGTGTGACAAAAGACTTAAAGCTCATGTCTGACGATGACTTTTTTTAGTCAGGAAGTCAAGTGTGTTGTTTTTCCACGCAAGAAAGCCCTTTTGTTGGGTAAAATGACATCAGAATTGCTGCTTCTACAAGGATTTTACCTTAAATGTGCAAAAAAAGTAAAAAAAGTTTGTTCGAATCCAGTTCAAAACCTGCTTTGATGCACAAATATTGCCATTGATGATTTTTTTCACTTATTAAGTCATATGTTAGATCAGCTTTGCCTATTAGAATCGAAAGTCATGCCTTGTTTGGAGTCTAAGTGCTGCATGTATGATGTAACCAAGTTTGGCTTTTCTACCTTAATTCTTGACGCGAAACGCTGTTACGCATGGCGCTTTCAACGGCAACTTTTATGAATAATTCCGTGTGTCATTGTACCGGAACTTTGTGATCTTTCTCAGAACAGATTATACCTGTGGGAAAAGTGCCTTTAATTTAAATTTGAAGGGGTTGGGTTCTCTTTAAGCACATCCGACCAAGTTAGTCGTCTGCCAGAATTTTGACATTTGACCATCAAAAACTCTCTGTATTGCAAAACATAACTGCCAGATGTCATTTTGACCCAAATAAGGGCTGTTTGCAATTGGGCTGTTGCACTTGGGGTCATAAGGGGGGTAACTGTGGAAAATCACACCGAAACCTGTTCCGGAGACATATTCTAAGACTACTTAAACACTCGGTATTGTTTTTCAGTGTCATTTTGACATTAATTTGCATCAATCTCAATAATGAACCTAATGCATGTCTTTATTTCATCTGTATTTATTATTATTGTTTACTTTTTGAGCCTTTTACTGTTAAAAATGCCCGCCAATTTTGGACCGACACTTCTATCTGCATTCGCCTTCAACCCCGTCAGGCAGATTTACTCAAAATAACACTACTTTGCCTTATTTTACCTGTTTGGATATCTTGCTGAGTTCAAGTAAAATTATGTATTCAGCTGAATACACAAAAATGATAATAATATTATGCTTTCTTTCCCGGAAGAATGTTGTTGTGATAGACCCTGCGTGAAAAACACCAGGGAATCTGTATTAAAGTGACCTCAATATTATGCGTAAACCTAAGTGTGCATTTGTAGGCGGTGTCGAAATGGGTCTATAGCTCTGCCTTAACTGTCGTCCAATTGGTTTACAAGTCCGGCTGAAGTGACAGGCCATCAAAAACTGTACAGCATGACTGATTCGGAGACGGCCCTCAACTATCGCCCATTCGTATCGAGAGGATCGGTGTCTTTGCAGGTTAGTACGCCGTTATTTTCAATTAAATCTATTGTAAAATGATTTATTTGATATCCTGGCACACTTTTGTCACCAAAATTAGGAAAATTGGGTGTTTTACATCGTCTGCAGCTCTGAAACCACATTCTGTGGCGATAACTTTGCCGGTATGCCCGACAATGTGATGCCGGTGTGGTGAATTAACCATTTGCAGCAAATAAAGCAACAAAGACTATTGAAAGCTTACTCTAATTGTATCTAACTTACATTAGTTGGCACCGTAATGGGTAAATGTGCACAAAAAAACTTTTTGTTTTCTCAGATTACACGGAATTGAGCACCCGGGCCAGACTGACACTTTCCGGAGACTGTCCGAGACGGAACTCGAGCCGAGAAATCATAGGTCCAGGTGTGACAAAAGACTTAAAGCTCATGTCTGACGATGACTTTTTTTAGTCAGGAAGTCAAGTGTGTTGTTTTTCCACGCAAGAAAGCCCTTTTGTTGGGTCAAATGACATCAGAATTGCTGCTTCTACAAGGATTTTACCTAAAATGTGCAAAAAAGTAAAAAAAGTTTGTTCGAATCCAGTTCAAAACCTGCTTTGATGCACAAATATTGCCATTGATGATTTTTTTCACTTATTAAGTCATATGTTAGATCAGGTTTGCCTATTAGAATCGAAAGTCATGCCTTGTTTGGAGTCTAAGTGCTGCATGTATGATGTAACCAAGTTTGGCTTTTCTACCTTAATTCTTGACGCGAAACGCTGTTACGCATGGCGCTTTCAACGGCAACTTTTATGAATTATTCCGTGTGTCATTGTACCGGAAATTTGTGATCTTTCTCAGAACAGATTATACCTGTGGGAAAAGTGCCTTTAATTTAAATTTGAAGGGGTTGGGTTCTCTTTAAGCACATCCGAGCAAGTTAGTCGTCTGCCAGAAGTTTGACATTTGACCATCAAAAACTCTCTGTATTGCAAAACATAACTGCCAGATGTCATTTTGACCCAAATAAGGGCTGTTTGCAATTGGGCTATTGCACTTGGGGTCATAAGGGGGGTAACTGTGGAAAATCACACCGAAACCTGTTCCGGAGACATATTCTAAGACTACTTAAACACTCGGTATTGTTTTTCAGTGTCATTTTGACATTAATTTGCATCAATCTCAAAAATTAACCTAATGCATGTCTTTCTTTCATCTGTATTTATTAGTATTGTTTACTTTTTGAGCCTTTTACTGTTAAAATGCCCGCCAATTTTGGACCGACACTTCTATCTGCATTCGCCTTCAACCCCGTCAGGCAGATCTACTCAAAATAACACTACTTTGCCTTATTTTACCTGTTTGGATATCTTGCTGAGTTCAAGTAAAATCAAGTATTCAGCTGAATACACAAAAATGATAATAATATTATGCTTTCTTTCCCGGAAGAATGTTGTTGTGATAGACCCTGCGTGAAAAACACCAGGGAATCTGTATTAAAGTGACCTCAATATTATGCGTAAACCTAAGTGTGCATTTGTAGGCGGTGTCGAAATGGGTCTATAGCTCTGCCTTAACTGTCGTCCAATTGGTTTACAAGTCCGGCTGAAGTGACAGGCCATCAAAAACTGTACAGCATGACTGATTCGGAGACGGCCCTCAACACTCGCCCAGTCGTATCGAGAGGATCGGTGTCTTTGCAGGTTAGTACGCCGTTATTTTCAATTAAATCTGTTGTAAAATGATTTCTTTGATATCCTGGCACACTTTTGTCACCAAAATTAGGAAAATTGGGTGTTTTACATTGTCTGCAGCTCTGAAACCACATTCTGTGGCGATAACTTTGCCGGTATGCCCGACAATGTGATGCCGGTGTGGTGAATTAACCATTTGCAGCAAATAAAGCAACATAGACTATTGAAAGCTTACTCTAATTGTATCTAACTTACATTAGTTGGCACCGTAATGGGTAAATGTGCACACAAAAACTTTTTGTTTTCTCAGATTACACGGAATTGAGCACCCGGGCCAGACTGACACTTTCCGGAGACTGTCTGAGACGGAACTCGAGCCGAGGAATCATAGGTCCAGGTATGACAAAAGACTTAAAGCTCATGTCTGACGATGACTGTTTTTAGTCAGGAAGTCAAGTGTGTTGTTTTTCCACGCAAGAAAGCCCTTTTGTTGGGTCAAATGACATCAGAATTGCTGCTTCTACAAAGATTTTACCTAAAATGTGCAAAAAAAGTAAAAAAAGTTTGTTCGAATCCAGTTCAAAACCTGCTTTGATGCGTAAATATTGCCATTGATGATTTTTTTCACTTATTAAGTCATATGTTAGATCAGGTTTGCCTATTAGAATCGAAAGTCATGCCTTGTTTGGAGTCTAAGTGCTGCATGTATGATGTAACCAAGTTTGGCTTTTCTACCTTAATTCTTGACGCGAAACGCTGTTACGCATGGCGCTTTCAACGGCAACTTTTATGAATTATTCCGTGTGTCATTGTACCGGAACTTTGTGATCTTTCTCAGAACAGATTATACCTGTGGGAAAAGTGCCTTTAATTTAAATTTGAAGGGGTTGGGTTCTCTTAAAGGTCACATAACCCCAAACCGGAACTCCTGTTTGCAGGGTTACATGCAGTCAGTTTGATACTTAGCACACATTGTTCAGTGCATGCTGCAAAGGATTTGTAAAATACATTGCAAATGGAATGTTTTGGTATCAATTTGAAGGTGCATTTGTAAGCAATAAGAAAAAATGCCATTTTTGTGCTCTTCTTTTTCTGTTGATGGTTCCCGGCTTTGAAAGTAGGTCATACTATTTGAGCCCAAAATGGTCGCCTGCACAGCTGTCAAAACCGGTTTGCCTATTCTAAGGTGAATATTTTGAGTTACAATGTATAGAAGTTAATGACATTCATTTTTTCAAAAGATTATGCATTTATCTTTCCAATGATGTATGATGATATAGTGGGTCATTGCTTGATCATGGTAAAAATTGATATCGAACTTCAACTATTTTATATGTAATATAGAAGGAAATTAATTGCGCATGCGTAACCTTTCCCTCGTTTTGGTCATAGCGTCTTCAGAGACACTTTTTCTCCCTTTGCGGTCTATAATGATGCACCACGTCGTAAGTTCTTGTTTCTAAATAATCATTTTAATATTGCCTTATCATTTACCTGTATATTTTTTGTTTAATTAAGGTTTTACTGGGTTAATACTTAAAATACATTCAAGTCACGTGGCGTCCACTTTCTTTGTGGCGTCCACTTTCTTTGTTTTGATGCAGTGTAACCTTTTATACATTGTCTATGTAATTTTACTGTGTCGCAAAGCATTTTGAGGAGTAGCATTTTTAATTCCATATATGTAAATTACCAAAGCTATTCTCGTTTGACTACATAGTAGTTAGTACATTAGTACATTTTTCAGAGAAAGTTTCTTATGATTGTTCCCATCTTGTACTTTTCAGTTTTTACCATGCTGTACCACATTCAACAAAGATTAAATTTGAACATTTTCGTGGTCTTGGTTTATACTTAATGCGGTGGATCCGTCCCCAAGGCATTACACATACATTGTTTTTATGCCCCGAAGGCAGGCATATGGTTTCTGAACTGTCTGTCCGAAAAATGATACTTTTGCCTTAACTTCCATACTACATAATATTTTTTCACTTGATATTTGTACACAACTCTTCCTTGATCAACACCTTCCCACGGACATATTTCTTGATGACCTTGGCCCTTGAACTCAAAAGTCAAAGCACCCAATAACTTAACATTCACCATAACTTTGTGGTTCATGATTGGATTTACTTTATTTTTGTCCATAACTCCCCTTTTGACAAGACCTTCCCACTGACCTATTTTATGATGACCTTGTCCATTGAATGACCTTAGCTTAAAGGTCGAAGTGTTAAACACTAGATAGACATATTAAGCACGAGTAACATATTAAACCTTCAACTTCATAACATCAGCATACATGTACACTGTATCTGGCGGCAAAATAGCTTGGATCCGTTTACATTTACTTCAGTTTAGTCACTACACTTCTTTCCAAGCACCCTAAATCTAGCCCCAGGCCTTCAGCGCCTACGGCGCTTTGATTTATCATTCTAGCGGATTTATTTCTTTTGTTTGTGCTGTCTAGCAGGCGAGCGTAAAGTTCGCCAATCGCGACAACTGCTCTACATGATACTGATATATTGGTTTAAAAATAAAAGACTGTCAGTGTTAATATTGTACTCAATATTTTCAAATCTAATATCATTAAACTAACGTTTTCGAGCAATTAAGATTTCATGTTAAAATCATTATAAACTACCTCTTAATCTGAAAGTTGTTTGCGTTTCGCCTGTTAATTTGGAACACTGATGTTTAAATGGCTGTTGAAATATAAGAATAATGTAAATGTTTAAGCAACTTACAGTAATTGTGATGAACAAAAATCAATAAACGTCTGTTCTTTTTTATATACATTTTTAATACTGTATAATCGGGATTGTTTACACACTGGGTTGTCGTTTTGTTGCTGTTCTTTATGATGCTTCTTTTTTCAAATCTTTTAATAGAAAGGAATTTATTTGAAATTTGTATTTATTTCATTCCATCATGTCTCAGAATTATGTTTCAAAATAGTTTTTAAAATGTAATCATCGCGAATTTAAATTCACTTTTATTGCTATTAAATAAGAATAGAACATCTTTGAGATTATTTGTTTTTTACACCCGTATGTAATTGATTAATTTCTTGGCTATGTGTGATGTTTGACTCGTCATTCAATTAGTGTACAACACAATGTTTTGCAATGTAAGTACTTAGTGATGTTTGACTCGCCATTCAAATGGTTTACAACATAATAGTTTGCAATGACAGTACTAAGTGATGTTTGACTCGTCATTCAATTAGTTTAAAATACAATGTTTTGCAATAGCAGTACTTAGTGATGTTTAACTCGTTATTAAATTAGTTTACACCAAAATGGTTTGCAATGGCAGTATTTAGTGATGTTTGACTCGTCATTCAATTAGTTTACAAAACAATGTGTTGCAATGACAGTACTTAGTGATGTTTGACTCGTCATTCAATAAGTTTACAATACAATGCTTGCAATGACAATACTAAGTGATGATTGACGCGTCATTCAATTGGTTTATAACACAATGTTTTGCAATGACAGTACTTAGTAATGATTGACTCGTCATTCAATTGGTTTAAAACACAATGTTTTGCAATAACAGTACTTAGTGGTGTTTTCCTCGTCATTTAATTAGTTTACAAAACAATGTTTTACAATGACATCATTTAGTGATTTTGGACTCCTTCATTCAATTAGTTTACAACACAATGCTTTGCAATTACAGTACTTATTAGATGTTTGACTCGTCATTCAAATGGTTTACACCACAATGTTTTGCAATGACAGTGGTTTATAACTCAATGTTTTGCATAACAGTGCTTAGTTATGTTTGACTCGTCATTCAAATGGTTTACATTTCAATTTTTTGCAACGACAGTACTTAGTAATGTTTGACTCGTTATTCAATTGGTTTATAACTCGATGTTTTGCAATGACAGTGGTTAACAACTAAATGTTTTGCAATAACAGTATTAGTGATGTTATAATCGTCATTCAAAGGGTTTGCAACTCAATGTTTTGAAATTACAGTACTTAGTGATCTTTGACTCGTCATTCAATTGGTTTACACCTCAATGGCTTGCAATTTCAGTACTTACTACTTCGTGATGATTGACTGGTCATTCAACTGGTTTACAACTCAATGTTTTGCAATGACAGTACTAAGTGATGTTTGACAAGTCATTCAAATGGTTTACAACTTAAGGTTTTGCAAGGACAGTACTTATTGATGTTTGACTCGTCATTCAAATGGTTAACATCTCAATGTTTTGCAATGACAGTACTTAGTGATGTTTGACACGTAATTCAAATGGTTTACAATATAAGGTTTTGCAAGAACAGAACTTATTGATGTTTGAATCGTCATTCAAATGGTTAACATCTCAATGTTTTGTAATGCAGTGAATGTTCGACTCGTCATTTAAATGGTTTACAACTTAATGTTTAGCAACGACAGTACTTAGTGATGTTTGACTCTTTATTCAATTAGTTTTCAACTCAATGTTTTGCAATTACAGTACTTAGGGATGTTTGACTCGTCATTCAATTAGTTTACAACTCAATGTTTTGCAATGACAGTACTTAGGGATGTTTGACTCTTCATTCAATAAGTTTACAATACAATGTTTTGCTCTGACAGTACTAAGTGATGTGTGACTCGTATTGCAACTAGTTTACAACACACTGTTTTGCAATGACCGTACTAAGTGCTGTTTAACTCGTCATTCAATTAGTTAAAAACTCAATGTTTTGCAATGACAGTACCTAGGGAGTTTGACTCGTCATTCAATAAGTTTACAACTCAATGTTTTGCAATAACAGTACTGAGTGATGTTTGACTCGTCATTTAATTGGTCAATAACTCAATGTTTTGCAATGACAGTGGTTTACAATTCCGTGTTTTGCAAAGACAGTACTGAGTGATATTTTACTCGTCTTTCAATTGGTTTACAACTCAATGTCTTGCAATGACAATACTTAACGGTTTTTGAATCGTCATTCAAAAGGATTACAACTCAATGTATATCAATGACAATGGTTTACAACTCAAAGTTTGGCAATGACAGTACAAAAACAGTGAGCCCAGCTTTAATCATTTTAAGTTGTTTGCTTGCGAACAATTAAGGTAGTACCACGCGTTTCGAGTCAGTCTGCTCATAACTACGCTTAAGCCTGATACCCGCCGCATCTGCCGCATCAGCGCGAGAAAGAGTTGTATAATGTATGCAAGAGTTTTGAGTTCTTCAACTTTATTCAATCACAGATGGAAATATTATGTGAAGATCGTGTTAAATGGAATATTTTTTAACGGATCGTACATAGAATATAATCCATTAACAATGTTTGTATTATACGTATCGCAGACGAGATTGTTTATAAATGATTAAAATAGTCCACTATCAGCTGCGTCTTAATGACGTAGTATTTTCGCTCAGCGCAGGTCATTCATAATCTGAGGCTTTTAGTATATGCGGGAAAATAAAACTACTGCTGATCAACAAGTATAGTAGGACTGTTACGTAACAGCGTTCATAGTGCATGATACTACAGCGGGGTTAAATTTGAATTGTCAGGGAAACCTTATTTTGTTCTCAACAGATTACGGCGATCTTTTGTATTTACGGGTGCTAACAACGCAATAGTAGAAGGTTAAGTTTGTTTATATATTCACAGTTCTCAATTTATAAATCGTTGAACATTACTATAGGTATACTATAGAGAACAACAATATACTTAATAATCCCTAAAACCGAATGTAACAACAGCTAAATATAACAAAAAATATATTTTAAAAAGGTAGTCTGCGTGAATGCTTAATTTAAAATAAAGATTCAAATTTTCATTTCTTAGTATTACATTGAAAACAAAAGTTTAACTTTTGTAATTTTTTTCACTTGTTTGTCGCATATTCACCGCATAAAATGTGTGTTATCATTGTCAAACCACACATTAGTGAAAGTAGATACAATTTTACTACGGGAGTGCACATCATATGTGTCCTCACCTGCCTTATTATGAGTGTATTTCTTCACCAGCGAAATATATCGTTTGTTAATATTTGATTCACACGCAGTTTTCTTTCGACACATTTAAATCACACTGTCATAGCCGCGTCATGCGAAAATGGGTCTTATACGTTTCGGCCAGCGTATCTTAAGCCCAACCTGTGCATTTGCGCAGTCTGGTAAGAGGCGAAGCTGTTCGCTATAAAATCACTCAATGTGTTATGGTCTCATAACGTATCTTCTGACCAGACCAAGAGATAAGCAGGCTAAGTGGGCTATATATATGATGGACGCATATGGAATATGTACCCATTTTCGCATTACGAGGGTCGATCTCATTGCTAACTGTAAATGGCACATTTGAGCACAATACTTTTTGATACAAAAATTGATTTCAAAATAGCAAACTGGTAAATATGGACAGCCTATCCAGGTGTTTAGGAACGATTTCCAGACAGAGTACGGCATTCATTTGTGGTTGGATAATTAAACGATTTTCCTCTTATCGTGACAATATACTATTTCGGTAATGTTTGTTTTTTCATCTTTAAAGGGGCCTTTTCACAGATTTTGGCATTTTTTAACTTATTCATTAAATGCTTTATATTGATAAATGTAAACATTGGATCGTAAAAGCTCCAGTAAAAAATCAAGAAAAAAATTAAAAAAAGGAAAAGAACATTGCCCGGAGCAGGTTTCGAACCAGTGACCCCTGGAGTCCTGCCAGAGTCCTGTAGTAAAAACGCTTTAGCCTACTGAGCTATTCCGCCGAGTACACATTCGTGACGTATTTTATACCTTATATAAGCAATCTTCGTAGTTTCACAAAATTTAACGACAAAAACAGAACTCTCCAAATTATTCAATCGTTTCGCGTTGCAACGCTTTATAATTTTTAGGTTTTAAAATCGTCAAAAGATGCATATAATGGCTATATTAGAGCATGGTTAATGTTCAGTATTACTGTTTCCTCACAAATATCATAACTAAAACGAAAACTTACGAATCTGAAACAACTTTTTTCAATTTTGTCAATTTACCAAAGCGTGAAAAGATCCCTTTAAAGCAAAACTGTGTTTATCGATAGTCAATTATATATTCCCCGGACGATCTAGTGAACGAGTACTGACCATGAAAATCTGAGAGAGTGATTTTAACGCGTAATTGTAAAGACCCTTTTCACAATCAGCCAAACTTAATAATAAGGCGAAGTCACGTGACACGCAGAATTCCAGAACGGGGCTGAACGAACGTGTATTTATTGCTAAGAGTGCGTCGTAACGCCGCCTCTGATTTCAATCAATCACTCTTTAAAACATTCGGCGACGAAATAATATTGTCAACACAAGATGGCAATAAGCAGTAATATATTATTCCCATTTTAAGTGTTTATGCATTAAATAAATGTTCTTGATTAACGTACTTGTTTTATTCAAATGTTTGCACACAGTTTGATACTCTTCGTTTGAGCATTTTTATCGTGGTGTTTAATCAAAGATCGCTCAATAATCTTGTTTATTGATAGATCTATGGTTTTATTGCCACTGTATGCAGCACAAAATCATAATCTCGTTTTGATCAGATACTGTGCCGTCATATACTAAATAACAACAAGTTCTCATAAAGCACGCGCAGCAGACGTCTGGTCAATAAACAAAATGTATGATACCTACATATATCTTACTGGTAGACATATTGCGTAGTCATTTTGGGACTAATTTAACGCCAAATACTCAAATGGAAAGTAATTTGTCCAAACAGATTGTCAGAAACTAAATACTGCATATACATTTGTCAGTTTAATCATAATTTTAAAGTGAATGACGGACATTCGTTCCTATGCTAATTTTGACACATATAGACCTTTGTTCCTACAATGTTTTGACAACACGTACAATCGTTCGTTCGTTATTTTGACAATCCGGACAATAATTCCTACATTATTTTAACAACCCGAGCACTGGTTCTTACTTTATTGCTATCATGGTGATTATTATCACATTTTATCCAAAATGAATATTACACTCTGGGCAATTTTTAACCGGTATATTTAATGTGTCATTATGAAAAAAAGTGTGCTATTTTTCATATTTGTATAATATTTTTATTCGGTTTATAAAATATTTAGCGAAGCATAAGTATGATAACGTTAAACATTATTCGAATATATCGACTAACATTGATATCTGAAACATGCGAAACCATACGGAAATCGGGGAGTTGTAAAAATAACGTTGGAACGAATGTTCTGGAAGCCAAAACAACGTTGGAACGAATGTCTGCTTTGTCAGAACTAGCGTTAGAACGATTTTCCGTGGGAACGAAAGTCCGGATACATATTCAAGAGCTTCATAACTATGCGTTTTAAATTTTGAAGAATGAAATGCTTTACATTTAACGTACTAGTATTTAGCGGGTACCGGTAAAAGAAAACTCCTTCATTAAGTAGACCCTAGTCCTTTAAAGTGTGTACGTTAGTGCCCGGAACAACATTATTAAAACAAACATAATCGTTGACCACAACGGGGTTTAATAATGCTTTCAAAAAATACGAAGATAAGAGATAAATTATATATATATATAGTAATTTATAATCACGCAGAAAGATGCATTTATAGATAGTTCAGTATGCACCACGTCCGTTTGTTTTCACTTGGCAATAGAATTCTTCAATATTGTCAATCACTGTCAAAGAATTTTGTTTTTCAATTAAAAACAAAATTAACAAAACATTAAAATAGTGTCATGCAAATAAGATGAAATAAAATTTATAAAGATACACTAACGGTACTAAATATTATGTCATTGAATCATTATTTAGATGTTAGAGTGTTTAATGTTGAAATCATCATTGCTTATAAATGTATTTACTTAACCCACGCTTCTATGCATATGTTTGACGTTATTGTAACCAGTGTCCGTGCTCATGAAACTTCCGAATGTTAAATCATTCACCGCTAAAGAAAGTTGTACACGTTCAGCCTTGTTCTGAAATTCGACGCGTCACGTGATATCTAAAAATAACAACAGTTGTAGTTTAGTGAAACTGGTCTATTGTAACTGGACAACAATTTGTGTCGTTTGAACATACAGAGAGTAGTTCGGAACAGTGCTCCATCCTTTGGTGACAGGGGATATATCAGTGAAAGGGGGGTCCATGAAAATTACATATCTTTAGGGTAGGGTTCACCTATGGTCTTTAAAAATCAATTTGGTATTTATTAGATGTATTTCTTGTGTTAGGTTGTAGAAAGAATGTCTCAAAATTTTGAAAAAAAAACATTAAAACTAGCCACAGCTCCCTAGCAAGAAAATTTTGAATTTTCAAAAAGGAGGTTTTCACTTTTGGCGGAAGTCAATATTTCACGCTGCAGAAACAGAACAAAACTTTGAAGGTAAATTGTGAATAATCCAAACGTACGGGAGACACATTTCTATGTAAATAAACAAAACACAGGGATGAAATTAATGAGTGATGTAGCCAAAACTAGGATTGCATTCTGTTTGAATGCTCTGTGCATGCCATGAAATGGGTTAAAATTCTCATTTTTTCATTAAAAATGAGGTGGGTGGGGGGGGAAAGATCAAGGGCCATAGTTTCACAAGTGAAGAAGCCAGCCTTGTCTTTGGTTGTATTTTCAATGTATATTGCCTATGTTATGACACTGACACAAAAAAACTTTGTTGTGTCACTTTCTGTTTTGATGAAATGGATTTGACTGTTTGTGGCCTTTCGGAACTCGAAATTTGGTCAAAAGCATATCCCCTGCCCTCTTTTACGCTGAGCACAGACACATGATGTAGCCTAAGTTCAGAGGTTATATCTCGAATTAGCCTACGAAATATTCGATTATATTCATGCGTGTCTCCCGGCGCTTGTCTGCTAGCGTTATGTCAAAGTCATTGAGCTGGGTAAAACAGCTACGCCGAAAAAGCGCATTAGTGCTCTATACCCATGTTTATGTCAGATTTATTGACACCGTGTAAATTGCTAGGGATACAAGTAATGCATAAACAACAAAGTACGGGTCAACAGGGCTGTTTTTATGATTACCTAACTCGTGAGTAAAAAGTATTGCTCGCAGATTTATTTTCAATTACCTTATTGTATATTTTGAATTTGTATCTGGTGTCAAAAAATCAAAAGTTTTGTACAGGGAATTTTCATCATGAAATTATATTCTAAGTGAGATATGTATTCGATATTCCAACAATATTCATTTAATATGATGGTGATTGAAAGTTTGTATTATATTCAGTTCTCTTTACCATTTGTATCATACTTTCTATGCTTTCAGAACGTCAAAAAGGGTCATGTTGTTGTTATTCGTTATCTCTTTAAAATAAATATGATTATCAAAAGTGCATACTCATCTCGACCCGTGCGTTAAAACACACTCTTTATAAATTTGAATGGGTTGTGTTCATTTCAAACTTGCGATTAATTTTGAAAACTGAGTTGCGTCTTAAATTATGCAATAGCGAACAACTTCAGTGTTTTGCGTCGTAAAACTCGCCCTTAATAAAAGACCTGCGTGTTTTATTTAGAATTTCCCTCTTGATATTTGTTTATGAAGTGTGTATACCCCTTTATAAAGTTAATTACTTAATTGTCAACACTTCTATTAAATTTATTTATCTTTTTAAAAAGTCTACTTTAGTTGGTTTCGTGCAATTGCTCCACAATCCTTGAGTTAGGTATCGTGTTTAACGATGTTCAAATCTTTCTTAAAATCTAACCAAACAACATTTATAATATACGTTTAAATAGGTTGGCGTGTATTCACGTATCTGTAGTAAAAGTGTTTGGAATTAATCCGCCTGAAGGTTAGATAATTTGATGCATTTAAACAACACAAAATTCTCTCAGATATAGTAAAATGGCTGAAACATTAGAACGTTCATTTGTAATTAAAGATCAATGCGTTTATTGCATAAACAATTGAAGTTTTGAGCAGTGTTCGAACATTATCAATAAATGGTTGAATATTAATTGTTTTAATATTTTAATACCTGTCTGTATTCAGAGAAAACCATTGAAAATCAATTAAATTAATCTCTCATTTTGTAAGAGAATATTTATACGTCATCATTGTAACACCAACAAAATGAGATTTTCATATGCCAAAAATAAACATTGTTAAAAATGAGGTAAAACGCGAGTATTACAATAAAGAAAAGCATACATTTGTAAAGATCACGCAGGGTACGTCATATTTCGACATCTTTAATGCTTATATCGGTAGAAAAGCAGTCACCTATTATTGTAAATAATGTTTTTAATGATAATTTTCATTTGCTATCTGTCGTTATGCTATTAATTGCGGATGCTTTTGTTTTATTTACAACTAATTTTTAAGTCTTTAGAATCAACTGAACGAAATATAACTATACTTAGGGTCTAAAAATAAATAAAAATACAACGAAAATATGCATATCTGAAAAACGAAAAAGCAGGTGCAATTATTCTTGGTCAGTAGATAACGACCATATTGTACTTGTCGTGCAAAAATTATTCTTTGTGAAAAATGTGTAAAAGAATACCATTTTGCTTAATGAAACAGATCAATAAATTAACAAATTTACGATGCATGAACAATGGCCTATTATGCCAACAAGCGATGCTTTGCAACGCAATGTTCCCTGTTTTCGGGTCATTTTGATTTATAAACCTTGTTATATATATATATATATATATATATATATATATATATATATATATATATTAGGGATGGCAACGAATACCGATATTGGTATTCGGATATTCGGTCATCCTTCCGAACGAATATTCGGATATTCGGTCAACATCTGTTAGAAAAAAATCAACTATGTTTACCGTACCATTACTCCATGAATTCTACTTTCGTTTTTACCGGAAGTTCCCCGGAAGTGACTAAATATTGACACAGCATTGCCGTCGCTAATTGTTAAAATTGAATGACGAAAACTGTTTTTAAACTTTTAATATTGTAAATCAACAATAGAACGAGAAACATAATATTTACATGACGACAAAACAATTACATAACAAAACAGTTAGATCTATAAATAATTTAAGCTAAACTTAAAGATAGTATTTACATAGCGAACACGTGCTTTAATATAGTACATCAACAATAGAACGAGAAACATAATATTTACATGACGACAAAATAATTACATGACAAAACAGTTAGATCTATAAATAATTTGAACTGAACTTAAACGTATTATTTACATAGCGAACCCATGCAAACAAAACACCGTTGCCACATTTAAAAGTCACTCGGATCGGCGTCACTGGGCACATGAACATTGTTCTTATTTAAAAACACGATTGCGTCGACCAGATCACTGGCGAGTCTATTTCTTAGTTTATTGATGAGCAATCCAGTGGTTGAGAATATGCGCTCAGATGGCATAGAAGTTGCAGGTACATATAGAACACTCCTAGCAACATACGCGACTTTCGGAAATTCGCTCTCGTGACGTTTCCACCAGTCAAGAGGTTTAGCGGTTGGCTCCATTTTCACAAGCAAATATCTCTGAAGTTCGTCAGAATTCTCTTTCTCGGTTAGAGGTTGAGTAAATTATTTTCTAAAAGCTTTTTTGATTGGACAACGTGATTATAACCATACGATCTTTTTTGTTTTTCACACCAAGTCGGCACTTCCTTTACTTATTTAATCTTTTATCATGTTAAATGTAATTCGAGTTATTAGATCAAGACGGGTCGGTGTTTTAATTGCCATACGGTCTTATTTGTTTTACAAGTCGGCTTTTCCTTTACTCATTTAATCTTTGATAATTTTAAATGTAATTCGAGTCATTGGATCAAGTGCAGGTCGGTGTTTTGATTGCCGATGCGATTAGAACCTATCATAATTTTGACACAAAGTGACTGTCTTTGTTAGGCAATTAGCGGGATTTATGACCGGTATACTGTCATCACCATAGCGACCTGGACGCTTCACGCGAACACAGGTTACTGACCTTTTAACTTTATTATCACAGAGCACAAGACCAACGAGTACGTCAAGAACATGACTGCAGCATTCGTTGACCCTCAAGAGCCCCTACTGGCGACCGTCAAACGAAACAAATATGGCTTGACTCTC